>NW_026123893.1:0-220369 GCF_025177605.1 Cucumis melo
GGCCATCTTTTGGACCGTTTTGGGTCGCACCACAGTTCTCCCTCCAACGAGCTCGCTTCCCGACCTATACCTCGCGAAATCGTGTCAGGGAGCATGCCAGGAGTGTGGGTTGAAGTCCTCGGAGCACGAGACCGAAGATCGAAAGACTTATGACCAATACGGAGCAAAGGGAAGAAACCGTCGGGGGGACCGCTTTTTTACCCCAGGACGAGAAAACTGAGTCCGGGGGCATTCCCGCTCGCGTTTTCTTGGGACGAGCACCGGAAGTCCTCGAGCTCACGCCGTTTCCTTCGCTGCAAGTGCATTGTCCAGTGGTTTCTGACACCGGACGAGCGTTCGCCACTCGTTGGAAGCTTCGGCCATCTTTTGGACCGTTTTGGGTCGCACCACAGTTCTCCCTCCAACGAGCTCGCTTCCGACCTATATCTCCGGAAAACGTGGTCAGGGAGCATGCCAGGAGTGTGGGTTGAAGTCCTCGGAGCACGAGACCCGAAGATCGAAAGACTTATGACCAATACGGAGCAAAGGGAAGAAACCGTCGGCGGGACCGCTTTTTTACCCCAGGACGAGAAAACTGAGTCCGGGGCATTCCCGCTCGCGTTTTCTTGGGACGAGCATCCGGAAGTCCTCGAGCTCAGCCCGTTTCCCTTCGCTGCAAGTGCATTTCCAGTGGTTTCTGACAACGGACGAGCGGTTTGCCACTCGTTGGAAGCTTCGGCCATCTTTTGGACCGTTTTGGGTCGCACCACAGTTCTCCCTCCAACGAGCTCGCTTCCCGACCTATACCTCCGGAAAACGTGGTCGGGGAGCATGCCAGGAGTGTGGGTTGAAGTCCTCGAAGCACGAGACCCGAAGATCGAAAGACTTATGACCAATACGGAGCAAAGGGAAGAAACCGTCGGGGGGACCGCTTTTTACCCCAGGACGAGAAAACTGAGTCCGGGGGCATTCCCGCTCGCGTTTTCTTGGGACGAGCACCGGAAGTCCTCGAGCTCAGCCCGTTTCCTTCGCTGCAAGTGCATTTCCAGTGGTTTCTGACACCGGACGAGCGTTTCGCCACTCGTTGGAAGCTTCGGCCATCTTTTGGACCGTTTTGGGTCGCACCACAGTTCTCCCTCCAACGAGCTCGCTTCCCGACCTATACCTCCGGAAAACGTGTCGGGGGAGCATGCCAGGAGTGTGGGTTGAAGTCCTCGGAGCACGAGACCCGAAGATCGAAAGACTTATGACCAATACGGAGCAAAGGGAAGAAACCGTCGGGGGACCGCTTTTTACCCCAGGACGAGAAAACTGAGTCCGGGGCAATTCCCGCTCGCGTTTTCTTGGGACGAGCACCGGAAGTCCTCGAGCTCAGCCCGTTTCCTTCACTGCAAGTGCATTTCCAGTGGTTTCTGACACCGGACGAGCGTTCGCCACTCGTTGGAAGCTTCGGCCATCTTTTGGACCGTTTTGGGTCGCACCACAGTTCTCCCTCCAACGAGCTCGCTTCCCGACCTATACCTCCGGAAATCGTGTCAGGGAGCATGCCAGGAGTGTGGGTTGAAGTCCTCGGAGCACGAGACCCGAAGATCGAAAGACTTATGACCAATACGGAGCAAAGGGAAGAAACCGTCGGGGGACCGCTTTTTACCCCAGGACGAGGAAAACTGAGTCCGGGGGCATTCCCGCTCGCGTTTTCTTGGGACGAGCACCGGAAGTCCTCGAGCTCAGCCCGTTTCCTTCGCTGCAAGTGCATTTCCAGTGGTTTCTGACACCGGACGAGCGTTCGCCACTCGGTTGGAAGGCTTCGGCCATCTTTTGGACCGTTTTGGGTCGCACCACAGTTCTCCCTCCAACGAGCTCGCTTCCCGACCTATACCTCCGGAAAACGTGGTCAGGGGAGCATGCCAGGAGTGTGGGTTGAAGTCCTCGGAGCACGAGACCCGAAGATCGAAAGACTTATGACCAATACGGAGCAAAGGGAAGAAACCGTCGGGGGACCGCTTTTTAACCCCAGGACGAGAAAAACTGAGTCCGGGGCATTCCCGCTCGCGTTTTTCTTGGGACGAGCACCGGAAGTCCTCGAGCTCAGCCCGTTTCCTTCGCTGCAAGTGCATTTCCAGTGGTTTCTGACACCGGACGAGCGTTCGCCACTCGTTGGAAGCTTCGGCCATTCTTTTGGACCGTTTTGGGTCGCACCACAGTTCTCCCTCCAACGAGCTCGCTTCCCGACCTATACCTCCGGGAAAACGTGTCCGGGGAGCATGCCAGGAGTGTGGGTTGAAGTCCTCGAAGCACGAGACCCGAAGATCGAAAGACTTATGACCAATACGGAGCAAAGGGAAGAAACCGTCGGGGGACCGCTTTTTACCCCAGGACGAGAAAACTGAGTCCGGGGCATTCCCGCTCGCGTTTTCTTGGGACGAGCACCGGAAGTCCTCGAGCTCAGCCCGTTTCCTTCGCTGCAAGTGCATTTCCAGTGGTTTCTGACACCGGACGAGCGTTCGCCACTCGTTGGAAGCTTCGGCCATCTTTTGGACCGTTTTGGGTCGCACCACAGTTCTCCTCCAACGAGCTCGCTTCCCGACCTATACCTCCGGAAAACGTGTCAGGGAGCATGCCAGGAGTGTGGGTTGAAGTCCTCGGAGCACGAGACCCGAAGATCGAAAGACTTATGACCAATACGGAGCAAAGGGAGAAACCGTCGGGGGACCGCTTTTTACCCCAGGACGAGAAAACTGAGTCCGGGGCATTCCCGCTCGCGTTTTCTTGGGACGAGCACCGGAAGTCCTCGAGCTCAGCCCGTTTCCTTCGCTGCAAGTGCATTTCGCAAGTGCATTTCCAGTGGTTTCTGACACCGGACGAGCGTTCGCCACTCGTTGGAAGCTTCGGCCATCTTTTGGACCGTTTTGGGTCGCACCACAGTTCTCCCTCCAACGAGCTCGCTTCCCGACCTATACCTCCGGAAAACGTGTCGGGGAGCATGCCAGGAGTGTGGGTTGAAGTCCTCGGAGCACGAGACCCGAAGATCGAAAGACTTATGACCAATACGGAGCAAAGGGAAGAAACCGTCGGGGGACCGCTTTTTACCCAGGACGAGAAAACTGAGTCCGGGGCATTCCCGCTCGCGTTTTCTTGGGACGAGCACCGGAAGTCCTCGAGCTCAGCCCGTTTCCTTCGCTGCAAGTGCATTTCCAGTGGTTTCTGACACCGGACGAGCGTTCGCCACTCGTTGGAAGCTTCGGCCATCTTTTGGACCGTTTTGGGTCGCACCACAGTTCTCCCTCCAACGAGCTCGCTTCCCGACCTATACCTCCGGAAAACGTGTCAGGGAGCATGCCAGGAGTGTGGGTTGAAGTCCTCGGAGCACGAGACCCGAAGATCGAAAGACTTATGACCAATACGGAGCAAAGGGAAGAAACCGTCGGGGGACCGCTTTTTACCCCAGGACGAGAAAACTGAGTCCGGGGCATTCCCGCTCGCGTTTTCTTGGGACGAGCACCGGAAGTCCTCGAGCTCAGCCCGTTTCCTTCGCTGCAAGTGCATTTCCAGTGGTTTCTGACACCGGACGAGCGTTCGCCACTCGTTGGAAGCTTCGGCCATCTTTTGGACCGTTTTGGGTCGCACCACAGTTCTCCCTCCAACGAGCTCGCTTCCCGACCTATACCTCCGGAAAACGTGTCGGGGAGCATGCCAGGAGTGTGGGTTGAAGTCCTCGAAGCACGAGACCCGAAGATCGAAAGACTTATGACCAATACGGAGCAAAGGGAAGAAACCGTCGGGGGACCGCTTTTTACCCCAGGACGAGAAAACTGAGTCCGGGGCATTCCCGCTCGCGTTTTCTTGGGACGAGCACCGGAAGTCCTCGAGCTCAGCCCGTTTCCTTCGCTGCAAGTGCATTTCCAGTGGTTTCTGACACCGGACGAGCGTTCGCCACTCGTTGGAAGCTTCGGCCATCTTTTGGACCGTTTTGGGTCGCACCACAGTTCTCCCTCCAACGAGCTCGCTTCCCGACCTATACCTCCGGAAAACGTGTCAGGGAGCATGCCAGGAGTGTGGGTTGAAGTCCTCGGAGCACGAGACCCGAAGATCGAAAGACTTATGACCAATACGGAGCAAAGGGAAGAAACCGTCGGGGGACCGCTTTTTACCCCAGGACGAGAAAACTGAGTCCGGGGCATTCCCGCTCGCGTTTTCTTGGGACGAGCACCGGAAGTCCTCGAGCTCAGCCCGTTTCCTTCGCTGCAAGTGCATTTCCAGTGGTTTCTGACACCGGACGAGCGTTCGCCACTCGTTGGAAGCTTCGGCCATCTTTTGGACCGTTTTGGGTCGCACCACAGTTCTCCCTCCAACGAGCTCGCTTCCCGACCTATACCTCCGGAAAACGTGTCGGGGAGCATGCCAGGAGTGTGGGTTGAAGTCCTCGGAGCACGAGACCCGAAGATCGAAAGACTTATGACCAATACGGAGCAAAGGGAAGAAACCGTCGGGGGACCGCTTTTTACCCAGGACGAGAAAACTGAGTCCGGGGCATTCCCGCTCGCGTTTTCTTGGGACGAGCACCGGAAGTCCTCGAGCTCAGCCCGTTTCCTTCGCTGCAAGTGCATTTCCAGTGGTTTCTGACACCGGACGAGCGTTCGCCACTCGTTGGAAGCTTCGGCCATCTTTTGGACCGTTTTGGGTCGCACCACAGTTCTCCCTCCAACGAGCTCGCTTCCCGACCTATACCTCCGGAAAACGTGTCAGGGAGCATGCCAGGAGTGTGGGTTGAAGTCCTCGGAGCACGAGACCCGAAGATCGAAAGACTTATGACCAATACGGAGCAAAGGGAAGAAACCGTCGGGGGACCGCTTTTTACCCCAGGACGAGAAAACTGAGTCCGGGGCATTCCCGCTCGCGTTTTCTTGGGACGAGCACCGGAAGTCCTCGAGCTCAGCCCGTTTCCTTCGCTGCAAGTGCATTTCCAGTGGTTTCTGACACCGGACGAGCGTTCGCCACTCGTTGGAAGCTTCGGCCATCTTTTGGACCGTTTTGGGTCGCACCACAGTTCTCCCTCCAACGAGCTCGCTTCCCGACCTATACCTCCGGAAAACGTGTCGGGGAGCATGCCAGGAGTGTGGGTTGAAGTCCTCGAAGCACGAGACCCGAAGATCGAAAGACTTATGACCAATACGGAGCAAAGGGAAGAAACCGTCGGGGGACCGCTTTTTACCCCAGGACGAGAAAACTGAGTCCGGGGCATTCCCGCTCGCGTTTTCTTGGGACGAGCACCGGAAGTCCTCGAGCTCAGCCCGTTTCCTTCGCTGCAAGTGCATTTCCAGTGGTTTCTGACACCGGACGAGCGTTCGCCACTCGTTGGAAGCTTCGGCCATCTTTTGGACCGTTTTGGGTCGCACCACAGTTCTCCCTCCAACGAGCTCGCTTCCCGACCTATACCTCCGGAAAACGTGTCAGGGAGCATGCCAGGAGTGTGGGTTGAAGTCCTCGGAGCACGAGACCCGAAGATCGAAAGACTTATGACCAATACGGAGCAAAGGGAAGAAACCGTCGGGGGACCGCTTTTTACCCCAGGACGAGAAAACTGAGTCCGGGGCATTCCCGCTCGCGTTTTCTTGGGACGAGCACCGGAAGTCCTCGAGCTCAGCCCGTTTCCTTCGCTGCAAGTGCATTTCCAGTGGTTTCTGACACCGGACGAGCGTTCGCCACTCGTTGGAAGCTTCGGCCATCTTTTGGACCGTTTTGGGTCGCACCACAGTTCTCCCTCCAACGAGCTCGCTTCCCGACCTATACCTCCGGAAAACGTGTCAGGGAGCATGCCAGGAGTGTGGGTTGAAGTCCTCGGAGCACGAGACCCGAAGATCGAAAGACTTATGACCAATACGGAGCAAAGGGAAGAAACCGTCGGGGGACCGCTTTTTACCCCAGGACGAGAAAAATGAGTCCGGGGCATTCCCGCTCGCGTTTTCTTGGGACGAGCACCGGAAGTCCTCGAGCTCAGCCCGTTTCCTTCGCTGCAAGTGCATTTCCAGTGGTTTCTGACACCGGACGATCGTTCGCCACTCGTTGGAAGCTTCGGCCATCTTTTGGACCGTTTTGGGTCGCACCACAGTTCTCCCTCCAACGAGCTCGCTTCCCGACCTATACCTCCGGAAAACGTGTCAGGGAGCATGCCAGGAGTGTGGGTTGAAGTCCTCGGAGCACGAGACCCGAAGATCGAAAGACTTATGACCAATACGGAGCAAAGGGAAGAAACCGTCGGGGGACCGCTTTTTACCCCAGGACGAGAAAACTGAGTCCGGGGCATTCCCGCTCGCGTATTCTTGGGACGAGCACCGGAAGTCCTCGAGCTCAGCCCGTTTCCTTCGCTGCAAGTGCATTTCCAGTGGTTTCTGACACCGGACGAGCGTTCGCCACTCGTTGGAAGCTTCGGCCATCTTTTGGACCGTTTTGGGTCGCACCACAGTTCTCCCTCCAACGAGCTCGCTTCCCGACCTATACCTCCGGAAAACGTGTCAGGGAGCATGCCAGGAGTGTGGGTTGAAGTCCTCGGAGCACGAGACCCGAAGATCGAAAGACTTATGACCAATACGGAGCAAAGGGAAGAAACCGTCGGGGGACCGCTTTTTACCCCAGGACGAGAAAACTGAGTCCGGGGCATTCCCGCTCGCGTTTTCTTGGGACGAGCACCGGAAGTCCTCGAGCTCAGCCCGTTTCCTTCGCTGCAAGTGCATTTCCAGTGGTTTCTGACACCGGACGAGCGTTCGCCACTCGTTGGAAGCTTCGGCCATCTTTTGGACCGTTTTGGGTCGCACCACAGTTCTCCCTCCAACGAGCTCGCTTCCCGACCTATACCTCCGGAAAACGTGTCAGGGAGCATGCCAGGAGTGTGGGTTGAAGTCCTCGGAGCACGAGACCCGAAGATCGAAAGACTTATGACCAATACGGAGCAAAGGGAAGAAACCGTCGGGGGACCGCTTTTTACCCCAGGACGAGAAAACTGAGTCCGGGGCATTCCCGCTCGCGTTTTCTTGGGACGAGCACCGGAAGTCCTCGAGCTCAGCCCGTTTCCTTCGCTGCAAGTGCATTTCCAGTGGTTTCTGACACCGGACGAGCGTTCGCCACTCGTTGGAAGCTTCGGCCATCTTTTGGACCGTTTTGGGTCGCACCACAGTTCTCCCTCCAACGAGCTCGCTTCCCGACCTATACCTCCGGAAAACGTGTCAGGGAGCATGCCAGGAGTGTGGGTTGAAGTCCTCGGAGCACGAGACCCGAAGATCGAAAGACTTATGACCAATACGGAGCAAAGGGAAGAAACCGTCGGGGGACCGCTTTTTACCCCAGGACGAGAAAACTGAGTCCGGGGCATTCCCGCTCGCGTTTTCTTGGGACGAGCACCGGAAGTCCTCGAGCTCAGCCCGTTTCCTTCGCTGCAAGTGCATTTCCAGTGGTTTCTGACACCGGACGAGCGTTCGCCACTCGTTGGAAGCTTCGGCCATCTTTTGGACCGTTTTGGGTCGCACCACAGTTCTCCCTCCAACGAGCTCGCTTCCCGACCTATACCTCCGGAAAACGTGTCAGGGAGCATGCCAGGAGTGTGGGTTGAAGTCCTCGGAGCACGAGACCCGAAGATCGAAAGACTTATGACCAATACGGAGCAAAGGGAAGAAACCGTCGGGGGACCGCTTTTTACCCCAGGACGAGAAAACTGAGTCCGGGGCATTCCCGCTCGCGTTTTCTTGGGACGAGCACCGGAAGTCCTCGAGCTCAGCCCGTTTCCTTCGCTGCAAATGCATTTCCAGTGGTTTCTGACACCGGACGAGCGTTCGCCACTCGTTGGAAGCTTCGGCCATCTTTTGGACCGTTTTGGGTCGCACCACAGTTCTCCCTCCAACGAGCTCGCTTCCCGACCTATACCTCCGGAAAACGTGTCAGGGAGCATGCCAGGAGTGTGGGTTGAAGTCCTCGGAGCACGAGATTCGAAGATCGAAAGACTTATGACCAATACGGAGCAAAGGGAAGAAACCGTCGGGGGACCGCTTTTTACCCCAGGACGAGAAAACTGAGTCCGGGGCATTCTCGCTCGCGTATTCTTGGGACGAGCACCGGAAGTCCTCGAGCTCAGCCCGTTTCCTTCGCTGCAAGTGCATTTCCAGTGGTTTCTGACACCGGACGAGCGTTCGCCACTCGTTGGAAGCTTCGGCCATCTTTTGGACCGTTTTGGGTCGCACCACAGTTCTCCCTCCAACGAGCTCGCTTCCCGACCTATACCTCCGGAAAACGTGTCAGGGAGCATGCCAGGAGTGTGGGTTGAAGTCCTCGGAGCACGAGACCCGAAGATCGAAAGACTTATGACCAATACGGAGCAAAGGGAAGAAACCGTCGGGGGACCGCTTTTTACCCCAGGACGAGAAAACTGAGTCCGGGGCATTCCCGCTCGCGTTTTCTTGGGACGAGCACCGGAAGTCCTCGAGCTCAGCCCGTTTCCTTCGCTGCAAGTGCATTTCCAGTGGTTTCTGACACCGGACGAGCGTTCGCCACTCGTTGGAAGCTTCGGCCATCTTTTGGACCGTTTTGGGTCGCACCACAGTTCTCCCTCCAACGAGCTCGCTTCCCGACCTATACCTCCGGAAAACGTGTCAGGGAGCATGCCAGGAGTGTGGGTTGAAGTCCTCGGAGCACGAGACCCGAAGATCGAAAGACTTATGACCAATACGGAGCAAAGGGAAGAAACCGTCGGGGGACCGCTTTTTACCCCAGGACGAGAAAACTGAGTCCGGGGCATTCCCGCTCGCGTTTTCTTGAAACGAGCACCGGAAGTCCTCGAGCTCAGCCCGTTTCCTTCGCTGCAAGTGCATTTCCAGTGGTTTCTGACACCGGACGAGCGTTCGCCACTCGTTGGAAGCTTCGGCCATCTTTTGGACCGTTTTGGGTCGCACCACAGTTCTCCCTCCAACGAGCTCGCTTCCCGACCTATACCTCCGGAAAACGTGTCAGGGAGCATGCCAGGAGTGTGGGTTGAAGTCCTCGGAGCACGAGACCCGAAGATCGAAAGACTTATGACCAATACGGAGCAAAGGGAAGAAACCGTCGGGGGACCGCTTTTTACCCCAGGACGAGAAAACTGAGTCCGGGGCATTCCCGCTCGCGTTTTCTTGGGACGAGCACCGGAAGTCCTCGAGCTCAGCCCGTTTCTTTCGCTGCAAGTGCATTTCCAGTGGTTTCTGACACCGGACGAGCGTTCGCCACTCGTTGGAAGCTTCGGCCATCTTTTGGACCGTTTTGGGTCGCACCACAGTTCTCCCTCCAACGAGCTCGCTTCCCGACCTATACCTCCGGAAAACGTGTCAGGGAGCATGCCAGGAGTGTGGGTTGAAGTCCTCGGAGCACGAGACCCGAAGATCGAAAGACTTATGACCAATACGGAGCAAAGGGAAGAAACCGTCGGGGGACCGCTTTTTACCCCAGGACGAGAAAACTGAGTCCGGGGCATTCCCGCTCGCGTTTTCTTGAAACGAGCACCGGAAGTCCTCGAGCTCAGCCCGTTTCCTTCGCTGCAAGTGCATTTCCAGTGGTTTCTGACACCGGACGAGCGTTCGCCACTCGTTGGAAGCTTCGGCCATCTTTTGGACCGTTTTGGGTCGCACCACAGTTCTCCCTCCAACGAGCTCGCTTCCCGACCTATACCTCCGGAAAACGTGTCAGGGAGCATGCCAGGAGTGTGGGTTGAAGTCCTCGGAGCACGAGACCCGAAGATCGAAAGACTTATGACCAATACGGAGCAAAGGGAAGAAACCGTCGGGGGACCGCTTTTTACCCCAGGACGAGAAAACTGAGTCCGGGGCATTCCCGCTCGCGTTTTCTTGGGACGAGCACCGGAAGTCCTCGAGCTCAGCCCGTTTCCTTCGCTGCAAGTGCATTTCCAGTGGTTTCTGACACCGGACGAGCGTTCGCCACTCGTTGGAAGCTTCGGCCATCTTTTGGACCGTTTTGGGTCGCACCACAGTTCTCCCTCCAACGAGCTCGCTTCCCGACCTATACCTCCGGAAAACGTGTCAGGGAGCATGCCAGGAGTGTGGGTTGAAGTCCTCGGAGCACGAGACCCGAAGATCGAAAGACTTATGACCAATACGGAGCAAAGGGAAGAAACCGTCGGGGGACCGCTTTTTACCCCAGGACGAGAAAACTGAGTCCGGGGCATTCCCGCTCGCGTTTTCTTGGGACGAGCACCGGAAGTCCTCGAGCTCAGCCCGTTTCCTTCGCTGCAAGTGCATTTCCAGTGGTTTCTGACACCGGACGAGCGTTCGCCACTCGTTGGAAGCTTCGGCCATCTTTTGGACCGTTTTGGGTCGCACCACAGTTCTCCCTCCAACGAGCTCGCTTCCCGACCTATACCTCCGGAAAACGTGTCAGGGAGCATGCCAGGAGTGTGGGTTGAAGTCCTCGGAGCACGAGACCCGAAGATCGAAAGACTTATGACCAATACGGAGCAAAGGGAAGAAACCGTCGGGGGACCGCTTTTTACCCCAGGACGAGAAAACTGAGTCCGGGGCATTCCCGCTCGCGTTTTCTTGGGACGAGCACCGGAAGTCCTCGAGCTCAGCCCGTTTCCTTCGCTGCAAGTGCATTTCCAGTGGTTTCTGACACCGGACGAGCGTTCGCCACTCGTTGGAAGCTTCGGCCATCTTTTGGACCGTTTTGGGTCGCACCACAGTTCTCCCTCCAACGAGCTCGCTTCCCGACCTATACCTCCGGAAAACGTGTCAGGGAGCATGCCAGGAGTGTGGGTTGAAGTCCTCGGAGCACGAGACCCGAAGATCGAAAGACTTATGACCAATACGGAGCAAAGGGAAGAAACCGTCGGGGGACCGCTTTTTACCCCAGGACGAGAAAACTGAGTCCGGGGCATTCCCGCTCGCGTTTTCTTGGGACGAGCACCGGAAGTCCTCGAGCTCAGCCCGTTTCCTTCGCTGCAAATGCATTTCCAGTGGTTTCTGACACCGGACGAGCGTTCGCCACTCGTTGGAAGCTTCGGCCATCTTTTGGACCGTTTTGGGTCGCACCACAGTTCTCCCTCCAACGAGCTCGCTTCCCGACCTATACCTCCGGAAAACGTGTCAGGGAGCATGCCAGGAGTGTGGGTTGAAGTCCTCGGAGCACGAGATTCGAAGATCGAAAGACTTATGACCAATACGGAGCAAAGGGAAGAAACCGTCGGGGGACCGCTTTTTACCCCAGGACGAGAAAACTGAGTCCGGGGCATTCTCGCTCGCGTATTCTTGGGACGAGCACCGGAAGTCCTCGAGCTCAGCCCGTTTCCTTCGCTGCAAGTGCATTTCCAGTGGTTTCTGACACCGGACGAGCGTTCGCCACTCGTTGGAAGCTTCGGCCATCTTTTGGACCGTTTTGGGTCGCACCACAGTTCTCCCTCCAACGAGCTCGCTTCCCGACCTATACCTCCGGAAAACGTGTCAGGGAGCATGCCAGGAGTGTGGGTTGAAGTCCTCGGAGCACGAGACCCGAAGATCGAAAGACTTATGACCAATACGGAGCAAAGGGAAGAAACCGTCGGGGGACCGCTTTTTACCCCAGGACGAGAAAACTGAGTCCGGGGCATTCCCGCTCGCGTTTTCTTGGGACGAGCACCGGAAGTCCTCGAGCTCAGCCCGTTTCCTTCGCTGCAAGTGCATTTCCAGTGGTTTCTGACACCGGACGAGCGTTCGCCACTCGTTGGAAGCTTCGGCCATCTTTTGGACCGTTTTGGGTCGCACCACAGTTCTCCCTCCAACGAGCTCGCTTCCCGACCTATACCTCCGGAAAACGTGTCAGGGAGCATGCCAGGAGTGTGGGTTGAAGTCCTCGGAGCACGAGACCCGAAGATCGAAAGACTTATGACCAATACGGAGCAAAGGGAAGAAACCGTCGGGGGACCGCTTTTTACCCCAGGACGAGAAAACTGAGTCCGGGGCATTCCCGCTCGCGTTTTCTTGAAACGAGCACCGGAAGTCCTCGAGCTCAGCCCGTTTCCTTCGCTGCAAGTGCATTTCCAGTGGTTTCTGACACCGGACGAGCGTTCGCCACTCGTTGGAAGCTTCGGCCATCTTTTGGACCGTTTTGGGTCGCACCACAGTTCTCCCTCCAACGAGCTCGCTTCCCGACCTATACCTCCGGAAAACGTGTCAGGGAGCATGCCAGGAGTGTGGGTTGAAGTCCTCGGAGCACGAGACCCGAAGATCGAAAGACTTATGACCAATACGGAGCAAAGGGAAGAAACCGTCGGGGGACCGCTTTTTACCCCAGGACGAGAAAACTGAGTCCGGGGCATTCCCCGCTCGCGTTTTCTTGGGACGAGCACCGGAAGTCCTCGAGCTCAGCCCGTTTCTTTCGCTGCAAGTGCATTTCCAGTGGTTTCTGACACCGGACGAGCGTTCGCCACTCGTTGGAAGCTTCGGCCATCTTTTGGACCGTTTTGGGTCGCACCACAGTTCTCCCTCCAACGAGCTCGCTTCCCGACCTATACCTCCGGAAAACGTGTCAGGGAGCATGCCAGGAGTGTGGGTTGAAGTCCTCGGAGCACGAGACCCGAAGATCGAAAGACTTATGACCAATACGGAGCAAAGGGAAGAAACCGTCGGGGGACCGCTTTTTACCCCAGGACGAGAAAACTGAGTCCGGGGCATTCCCGCTCGCGTTTTCTTGAAACGAGCACCGGAAGTCCTCGAGCTCAGCCCGTTTCCTTCGCTGCAAGTGCATTTCCAGTGGTTTCTGACACCGGACGAGCGTTCGCCACTCGTTGGAAGCTTCGGCCATCTTTTGGACCGTTTTGGGTCGCACCACAGTTCTCCCTCCAACGAGCTCGCTTCCCGACCTATACCTCCGGAAAACGTGTCAGGGAGCATGCCAGGAGTGTGGGTTGAAGTCCTCGGAGCACGAGACCCGAAGATCGAAAGACTTATGACCAATACGGAGCAAAGGGAAGAAACCGTCGGGGGACCGCTTTTTACCCCAGGACGAGAAAACTGAGTCCGGGGCATTCCCGCTCGCGTTTTCTTGGGACGAGCACCGGAAGTCCTCGAGCTCAGCCCGTTTCCTTCGCTGCAAGTGCATTTCCAGTGGTTTCTGACACCGGACGAGCGTTCGCCACTCGTTGGAAGCTTCGGCCATCTTTTGGACCGTTTTGGGTCGCACCACAGTTCTCCCTCCAACGAGCTCGCTTCCCGACCTATACCTCCGGAAAACGTGTCAGGGAGCATGCCAGGAGTGTGGGTTGAAGTCCTCGGAGCACGAGACCCGAAGATCGAAAGACTTATGACCAATACGGAGCAAAGGGAAGAAACCGTCGGGGGACCGCTTTTTACCCCAGGACGAGAAAACTGAGTCCGGGGCATTCCCGCTCGCGTTTTCATGGGACGGGCACCGGAAGTCCTCGAGCTCAGCCTGTTTCCTTCGCTGCAAGTGCATTTCCAGTGGTTTCTGACACCGGACGAGCGTTCGCCACTCGTTGGAAGCTTCGGCCATCTTTTGGACCGTTTTGGGTCGCACCACAGTTCTCCCTCCAACGAGCTCGCTTCCCGACCTATACCTCCGGAAAACGTGTCAGGGAGCATGCCAGGAGTGTGGGTTGAAGTCCTCGAAGCACGAGACCCGAAGATCGAAAGACTTATGACCAATACGGAGCAAAGGGAAGAAACCGTCGGGGGACCGCTTTTTACCCCAGGACGAGAAAACTGAGTCCGGGGCATTCCCGCTCGCGTTTTCTTGGGACGAGCACCGGAAGTCCTCGAGCTCAGCCCGTTTCCTTCGCTGCAAGTGCATTTCCAGTGGTTTCTGACACCGGACGAGCGTTCGCCACTCGTTGGAAGCTTCGGCCATCTTTTGGACCGTTTTGGGTCGCACCACAGTTGTCCCTCCAACGAGCTCGCTTCCCGACCTATACCTCCGGAAATCGTGTCAGGGAGCATGCCAGGAGTGTGGGTTGAAGTCCTCGGAGCACGAGACCCGAAGATCGAAAGACTTATGACCAATACGGAGCAAAGGGAAGAAACCGTCGGGGGACCGCTTTTTAACCCAGGACGAGAAAACTGAGTCCGGGGCATTCCCGCTCGCGTTTTCTTGGGACGAGCACTGGAAGTCCTCGAGCTCAGCCCGTTTCCTTCGCTGCAAGTGCATTTCCATTGGTTTCTGACACCGGACGAGCGTTCGCCACTCGTTGGAAGCTTCGGCCATCTTTTGGACCGTTTTGGGTCGCACCACAGTTCTCCCTCCAACGAGCTCGCTTCCCCACCTATACCTCCGGAAAACGTGTCAGGGAGCATGCCAGGAGTGTGGGTTGAAGTCCTCGGAGCACGAGACCCGAAGATCGAAAGACTTATGACCAATACGGAGCAAAGGGAAGAAACCGTCGGGGGACCGCTTTTTACCCCAGGACGAGAAAACTGAGTCCGGGGCATTCCCGCTCGCGTTTTCTTGGGACGAGCACCAGAAGTCCTCGAGCTCAGCCCGTTTCCTTCGCTGCAAGTGCATTTCCAGTGGTTTCTGACACCGGACGAGCGTTCGCCACTCGTTGGAAGCTTCGGCCATCTTTTGGACCGTTTTGGGTCGCACCACAGTTCTCCCTCCAACGAGCTCGCTTCCCGACCTATACCTCCGGAAAACGTGTCAGGGAGCATGCCAGGAGTGTGGGTTGAAGTCCTCGGAGCACGAGACCCGAAGATCGAAAGACTTATGACCAATACGGAGCAAAGGGAAGAAACCGTCGGCGGACCGCTTTTTACCCCAGGACGAGAAAACTGAGTCCGGGGCATTCCCGCTCGCGTTTTCTTGGGACGAGCACCGGAAGTCCTCCAGCTCAGCCCGTTTCCTTCGCTGCAAGTGCATTTCCAGTGGTTTCTGACACCGGACGAGCGTTCGCCACTCGTTGGAAGCTTCGGCCATCTTTTGGACCGTTTTGGGTCGCACCACAGTTCTCCCTCCAACGAGCTCGCTTCCCGACCTATACCTCCGGAAAACATGTCAGGGAGCATGCCAGGAGTGTGGGTTATAGTCCTCGGAGCACGAGACCCGAAGATCGAAAGACTTATGACCAATACGGAGCAAAGGGAAGAAACCGTCGGGGGACCGCTTTTGACCCCAGGACGAGAAAACTGAGTCCGGGGCATTCCCGCTCGCGTTTTCTTGGGACGGGCACCGGAAGTCCTCGAGCTCAGCCCGTTTCCTTCGCTCCAAGTGCATTTCCAGTAGTTTCTGACACCGGACGAGCGTTCGCCACTCGTTGGAAGTTTCGGCCATCTTTTGGACCGTTTTGGGTCGCACCACAGTTCTCCCTCCAACGAGCTCGCTTCCCGACCTATACCTCCGGAAAACGTGTCAGGGAGCATGCCAGGAGTGTGGGTTGAAGTCCTCGGAGCACGAGACCCGAAGATCGAAAGACTTATGACCAATACGGAGCAAAGGGAAGAAACCGTCGGGGGACCGCTTTTTACCCCAGGACGAGAAAACTGAGTCCGGGGCATTCCCGCTCGCGTTTTCTTGGGACGGGCACCGGAAGTCCTCGAGCTCAGCCCGTTTCCTTCGCTGCAAGTGCATTTCCAGTGGTTTCTGACACCGGACGAGCGTTCGCCACTCGTTGGAAGCTTCGGCCATCTTTTGGACCGTTTTGGGTCGCACCACAGTTCTCCCTCCAACGAGCTCCCTTCCCGACCTATACCTCCGGAAAACGTGTCAGGGAGCATGCCTGGAGTGTGGGTTGAAGTCCTCGGAGCACGAGACCCGAAGATCGAAAGACTTATGACCATAACGGAGCAAAGGGAAGAAACCGTCGGCGGACCGCTTTTTACCCCAGGACGAGAAAACTGAGTCCGGGGCATTCCCGCTCGCGTTTTCTTGGGACGAGCACCGGAAGTCCTCGAGCTCAGCCCGTTTCCTTCGCTGCAAGTGCATTTCCAGTGGTTTCTGACACCGGACGAGCGTTCGCCACTCGTTGGAAGCTTCGGCCATCTTTTGGACCGTTTTGGGTCGCACCACAGTTCTCCCTCCAACGAGCTCGCTTCCCGACCTATACCTCCGGAAAACGTGTCAGGGAGCATGCCAGGAGTGTGGGTTGAAGTCCTCGGAGAACGAGACCCGAAGATCGAAAGACTTATGACCAATACGGAGCAAAGGGAAGAAACCGTCGGGGGACCGCTTTTTACCCCAGGACGAGAAAACTGAGTCCGGGGCATTCCCGCTCGCGTTTTCTTGGGACGAGCACCGGAAGTCCTCGAGCTCAGCCCGTTTCCTTCGCTGCAAGTGCATTTCCAGTGGTTTCTGACACCGGACGAGCGTTCGCCACTCGTTGGAAGCTTCGGCCATCTTTTGGACCGTTTTGGGTCGCACCACAGTTCTCCCTCCAACGAGCTCGCTTCCCGACCTATACCTCCGGAAAACGTGTCAGGGAGCATGCCAGGAGTGTGGGTTGAAGTCCTCGGAGCACGAGACCCGAAGATCGAAAGACTTATGACCAATACGGAGCAAAGGGAAGAAACCGTCGGCGGACCGCTTTTTACCCCAGGACGAGAAAACTGAGTCCGGGGCATTCCCGCTCGCGTTTTCTTGGGACGAGCACCGGAAGTCCTCCAGCTCAGCCCGTTTCCTTCGCTGCAAGTGCATTTCCAGTGGTTTCTGACACCGGACGAGCGTTCGCCACTCGTTGGAAGCTTCGGCCATCTTTTGGACCGTTTTGGGTCGCACCACAGTTCTCCCTCCAACGAGCTCGCTTCCCGACCTATACCTCCGGAAAACATGTCAGGGAGCATGCCAGGAGTGTGGGTTATAGTCCTCGGAGCACGAGACCCGAAGATCGAAAGACTTATGACCAATACGGAGCAAAGGGAAGAAACCGTCGGGGGACCGCTTTTGACCCCAGGACGAGAAAACTGAGTCCGGGGCATTCCCGCTCGCGTTTTCTTGGGACGGGCACCGGAAGTCCTCGAGCTCAGCCCGTTTCCTTCGCTCCAAGTGCATTTCCAGTAGTTTCTGACACCGGACGAGCGTTCGCCACTCGTTGGAAGTTTCGGCCATCTTTTGGACCGTTTTGGGTCGCACCACAGTTCTCCCTCCAACGAGCTCGCTTCCCGACCTATACCTCCGGAAAACGTGTCAGGGAGCATGCCAGGAGTGTGGGTTGAAGTCCTCGGAGCACGAGACCCGAAGATCGAAAGACTTATGACCAATACGGAGCAAAGGGAAGAAACCGTCGGGGGACCGCTTTTTACCCCAGGACGAGAAAACTGAGTCCGGGGCATTCCCGCTCGCGTTTTCTTGGGACGGGCACCGGAAGTCCTCGAGCTCAGCCCGTTTCCTTCGCTGCAAGTGCATTTCCAGTGGTTTCTGACACCGGACGAGCGTTCGCCACTCGTTGGAAGCTTCGGCCATCTTTTGGACCGTTTTGGGTCGCACCACAGTTCTCCCTCCAACGAGCTCCCTTCCCGACCTATACCTCCGGAAAACGTGTCAGGGAGCATGCCTGGAGTGTGGGTTGAAGTCCTCGGAGCACGAGACCCGAAGATCGAAAGACTTATGACCATAACGGAGCAAAGGGAAGAAACCGTCGGCGGACCGCTTTTTACCCCAGGACGAGAAAACTGAGTCCGGGGCATTCCCGCTCGCGTTTTCTTGGGACGAGCACCGGAAGTCCTCGAGCTCAGCCCGTTTCCTTCGCTGCAAGTGCATTTCCAGTGGTTTCTGACACCGGACGAGCGTTCGCCACTCGTTGGAAGCTTCGGCCATCTTTTGGACCGTTTTGGGTCGCACCACAGTTCTCCCTCCAACGAGCTCGCTTCCCGACCTATACCTCCGGAAAACGTGTCAGGGAGCATGCCAGGAGTGTGGGTTGAAGTCCTCGGAGAACGAGACCCGAAGATCGAAAGACTTATGACCAATACGGAGCAAAGGGAAGAAACCGTCGGGGGACCGCTTTTTACCCCAGGACGAGAAAACTGAGTCCGGGGCATTCCCGCTCGCGTTTTCTTGGGACGAGCACCGGAAGTCCTCGAGCTCAGCCCGTTTCCTTCGCTGCAAGTGCATTTCCAGTGGTTTCTGACACCGGACGAGCGTTCGCCACTCGTTGGAAGCTTCGGCCATCTTTTGGACCGTTTTGGGTCGCACCACAGTTCTCCCTCCAACGAGCTCGCTTCCCGACCTATACCTCCGGAAAACGTGTCAGGGAGCATGCCAGGAGTGTGGGTTGAAGTCCTCGGAGCACGAGACCCGAAGATCGAAAGACTTATGACCAATACGGAGCAAAGGGAAGAAACCGTCGGCGGACCGCTTTTTACCCCAGGACGAGAAAACTGAGTCCGGGGCATTCCCGCTCGCGTTTTCTTGGGACGAGCACCGGAAGTCCTCCAGCTCAGCCCGTTTCCTTCGCTGCAAGTGCATTTCCAGTGGTTTCTGACACCGGACGAGCGTTCGCCACTCGTTGGAAGCTTCGGCCATCTTTTGGACCGTTTTGGGTCGCACCACAGTTCTCCCTCCAACGAGCTCGCTTCCCGACCTATACCTCCGGAAAACATGTCAGGGAGCATGCCAGGAGTGTGGGTTATAGTCCTCGGAGCACGAGACCCGAAGATCGAAAGACTTATGACCAATACGGAGCAAAGGGAAGAAACCGTCGGGGGACCGCTTTTGACCCCAGGACGAGAAAACTGAGTCCGGGGCATTCCCGCTCGCGTTTTCTTGGGACGGGCACCGGAAGTCCTCGAGCTCAGCCCGTTTCCTTCGCTCCAAGTGCATTTCCAGTAGTTTCTGACACCGGACGAGCGTTCGCCACTCGTTGGAAGTTTCGGCCATCTTTTGGACCGTTTTGGGTCGCACCACAGTTCTCCCTCCAACGAGCTCGCTTCCCGACCTATACCTCCGGAAAACGTGTCAGGGAGCATGCCAGGAGTGTGGGTTGAAGTCCTCGGAGCACGAGACCCGAAGATCGAAAGACTTATGACCAATACGGAGCAAAGGGAAGAAACCGTCGGGGGACCGCTTTTTACCCCAGGACGAGAAAACTGAGTCCGGGGCATTCCCGCTCGCGTTTTCTTGGGACGGGCACCGGAAGTCCTCGAGCTCAGCCCGTTTCCTTCGCTGCAAGTGCATTTCCAGTGGTTTCTGACACCGGACGAGCGTTCGCCACTCGTTGGAAGCTTCGGCCATCTTTTGGACCGTTTTGGGTCGCACCACAGTTCTCCCTCCAACGAGCTCCCTTCCCGACCTATACCTCCGGAAAACGTGTCAGGGAGCATGCCAGGAGTGTGGGTTGAAGTCCTCGGAGCACGAGACCCGAAGATCGAAAGACTTATGACCATAACGGACAAAGGGAAGAAACCGTCGGCGGACCGCTTTTTACCCCAGGACGAGAAAACTGAGTCCGGGGCATTCCCGCTCGCGTTTTCTTGGGACGAGCACCGGAAGTCCTCCAGCTCAGCCCGTTTCCTTCGCTGCAAGTGCATTTCCAGTGGTTTCTGACACCGGACGAGCGTTCGCCACTCGTTGGAAGCTTCGGCCATCTTTTGGACCGTTTTGGGTCGCACCACAGTTCTCCCTCCAACGAGCTCGCTTCCCGACCTATACCTCCGGAAAACGTGTCAGGGAGCATGCCAGGAGTGTGGGTTGAAGTCCTCGGAGCACGAGACCCGAAGATCGAAAGACTTATGACCAATACGGAGCAAAGGGAAGAAACCGTCGGGGGACCGCTTTTTACCCCAGGACGAGAAAACTGAGTCCGGGGCATTCCCGCTCGCGTTTTCTTGGGACGAGCACCGGAAGTCCTCGAGCTCAGCCCGTTTCCTTCGCTGCAAGTGCATTTCCAGTGGTTTCTGACACCGGACGAGCGTTCGCCACTCGTTGGAAGCTTCGGCCATCTTTTGGACCGTTTTGGGTCGCACCACAGTTCTCCCTCCAACGAGCTCGCTTCCCGACCTATACCTCCGGAAAACGTGTCAGGGAGCATGCCAGGAGTGTGGGTTGAAGTCCTCGGAGCACGAGACCCAAAGATCGAAAGACTTATGACCAATACGGAGCAAAGGGAACAAACCGTCGGGGGACCGCTTTTTACCCCAGGACGAGAAAACTGAGTCCGGGGCATTCCCGCTCGCGTTTTCTTGGGACGAGCACCGGAAGTCCTCGAGCTCAGCCCGTTTCCTTCGCTGCAAGTGCATTTCCAGTGGTTTCTGACACCGGACGAGCGTTCGCCACTCGTTGGAAGCTTCGGCCATCTTTTGGACCGTTTTGGGTCGCACCACAGTTCTCCCTCCAACGAGCTCGCTTCCCGACCTATACCTCCGGAAAACGTGTCAGGGAGCATGCCAGGAGTGTGGGTTGAAGTCCTCGGAGCACGAGACCCGAAGATCGAAAGACTTATGACCAATACGGAGCAAAGGGAAGAAACCGTCGGGGGACCGCTTTTTACCCCAGGACGAGAAAACTGAGTCCGGGGCATTCCCGCTCGCGTTTTCTTGGGACGGGCACCGGAAGTCCTCGAGCTCAGCCCGTTTCCTTCGCTGCAAGTGCATTTCCAGTGGTTTCTGACACCGGACGAGCGTTCGCCACTCGTTGGAAGCTTCGGCCATCTTTTGGACCGTTTTGGGTCGCACCACAGTTCTCCCTCCAACGAGCTCGCTTCCCGACCTATACCTCCGGAAAACGTGTCAGGGAGCATGCCAGGAGTGTGGGTTGAAGTCCTCGAAGCACGAGACCCGAAGATCGAAAGACTTATGACCAATACGGAGCAAAGGGAAGAAACCGTCGGGGGACCGCTTTTTACCCCAGGACGAGAAAACTGAGTCCGGGGCATTCCCGCTCGCGTTTTCTTGGGACGAGCACCGGAAGTCCTCGAGCTCAGCCCGTTTCCTTCGCTGCAAGTGCATTTCCAGTGGTTTCTGACACCGGACGAGCGTTCGCCACTCGTTGGAAGCTTCGGCCATCTTTTGGACCGTTTTGGGTCGCACCACAGTTCTCCCTCCAACGAGCTCGCTTCCCGACCTATACCTCCGGAAAACGTGTCAGGGAGCATGCCAGGAGTGTGGGTTGAAGTCCTCGGAGCACGAGACCCGAAGATCGAAAGACTTATGACCAATACGGAGCAAAGGGAAGAAACCGTCGGGGGACCGCTTTTTACCCCAGGACGAGAAAACTGAGTCCGGGGCATTCCCGCTCGCGTTTTCTTGGGACGAGCACCGGAAGTCCTCGAGCTCAGCCCGTTTCCTTCGCTGCAAGTGCATTTCCAGTGGTTTCTGACACCGGACGAGCGTTCGCCACTCGTTGGAAGCTTCGGCCATCTTTTGGACCGTTTTGGGTCGCACCACAGTTGTCCCTCCAACGAGCTCGCTTCCTGACCTATACCTCCGGAAAACGTGTCAGGGAGCATGCCAGGAGTGTGGGTTGAAGTCCTCGGAGCACGAGACCCGAAGATCGAAAGACTTATGACCAATACGGAGCAAAGGGAAGAAACCGTCGGGGGACCGCTTTTTACCCCAGGACGAGAAAACTTAGTCCGGGGCATTCCCGCTCGTGTTTTCTTGGGACGAGCACCGGAAGTCCTCGAGCTCAGCCCGTTTCCTTCGCTGCAAGTGCATTTCCAGTGGTTTCTGACACCGGACGAGCGTTCGCCACTCGTTGGAAGCTTCGGCCATCTTTTGGACCGTTTTGGGTCGCACCACAGTTCTCCCTCCAACGAGCTCGCTTCCCGACCTATACCTCCGGAAAACGTGTCAGGGAGCATGCCAGGAGTGTGGGTTGAAGTCCTCGGAGCACGAGACCCGAAGATCGAAAGACTTATGACCAATACGGAGCAAAGGGAAGAAACCGTCGGGGGACCGCTTTTCACCCCAGGACGAGAAAACTGAGTCCGGGGCATTCCCGCTCGCGTTTTCTTGGGACGAGCACCGGAAGTCCTCGAGCTCAGCCCGTTTCCTTCGCTGCAAGTGCATTTCCAGTGGTTTCTGACACCGGACGAGCGTTCGCCACTCGTTGGAAGCTTCGGCCATCTTTTGGACCGTTTTGGTTCGCACCACAGTTCTCCCTCCAACGAGCTCGCTTCCCGACCTATACCTCCGGAAAACGTGTCAGGGAGCATGCCAGGAGTGTGGGTTGAAGTCCTCGGAGCACAAGACCCGAAGATCGAAAGACTTATGACCAATACGGAGCAAAGGGAAGAAACCGTCGGGGGACCGCTTTTTACCCCAGGACGAGAAAACTGAGTCCGGGGCATTCCCGCTCGCGTTTTCTTGGGACGAGCACCGGAAGTCCTCGAGCTCAGCCCGTTTCCTTCGCTGCAAGTGCATTTCTAGTGGTTTCTGACACCGGACGAGCGTTCGCCACTCGTTGGAAGCTTCGGCCATCTTTTGGACCGTTTTGGGTCGCACCACAGTTCTCCCTCCAACGAGCTCGCTTCCCGACCTATACCTCCGGAAAACGTGTCAGGGAGCATGCCAGGAGTGTGGGTTGAAGTCCTCGGAGCACGAGACCCGAAGATCGAAAGACTTATGACCAATACGGAGCAAAGGGAAGAAACCGTCGGGGGACCGCTTTTTACCCCAGGACGAGAAAACTGAGTCCGGGGCATTCCCGCTCGCGTTTTCTTGGGACGGGCACCGGAAGTCCTCGAGCTCAGCCCGTTTCCTTCGCTGCAAGTGCATTTCCAGTGGTTTCTGACACCGGACGAGCGTTCGCCACTCGTTGGAAGCTTCGGCCATCTTTTGGACCGTTTTGGGTCGCACCACAGTTCTCCCTCCAACGAGCTCGCTTCCCGACCTATACCTCCGGAAAACGTGTCAGGGAGCATGCCAGGAGTGTGGGTTGAAGTCCTCGAAGCACGAGACCCGAAGATCGAAAGACTTATGACCAATACGGAGCAAAGGGAAGAAACCGTCGGGGGACCGCTTTTTACCCCAGGACGAGAAAACTGAGTCCGGGGCATTCCCGCTCGCGTTTTCTTGGGACGAGCACCGGAAGTCCTCGAGCTCAGCCCGTTTCCTTCGCTGCAAGTGCATTTCCAGTGGTTTCTGACACCGGACGAGCGTTCGCCACTCGTTGGAAGCTTCGGCCATCTTTTGGACCGTTTTGGGTCGCACCACAGTTCTCCCTCCAACGAGCTCGCTTCCCGACCTATACCTCCGGAAAACGTGTCAGGGAGCATGCCAGGAGTGTGGGTTGAAGTCCTCGGAGCACGAGACCCGAAGATCGAAAGACTTATGACCAATACGGAGCAAAGGGAAGAAACCGTCGGGGGACCGCTTTTTACTCCAGGACGAGAAAACTGAGTCCGGGGCATTCCCGCTCGCGTTTTCTTGGCACGAGCACCGGAAGTCCTCGAGCTCAGCCCGTTTCCTTCGCTGCAAGTGCATTTCCAGTGGTTTCTGACACCGGACGAGCGTTCGCCACTCGTTGGAAGCTTCGGCCATCTTTTGGACCGTTTTGGGTCGCACCACAGTTGTCCCTCCAACGAGCTCGCTTCCTGACCTATACCTCCGGAAAACGTGTCAGGGAGCATGCCAGGAGTGTGGGTTGAAGTCCTCGGAGCACGAGACCCGAAGATCGAAAGACTTATGACCAATACGGAGCAAAGGGAAGAAACCGTCGGGGGACCGCTTTTTACCCCAGGACGAGAAAACTGAGTCCGGGGCATTCCCGCTCGCGTTTTCTTGGGACGAGCACCGGAAGTCCTCGAGCTCAGCCCGTTTCCTTCGCTGCAAGTGCATTTCCAGTGGTTTCTGACACCGGACGAGCGTTCGCCACTCGTTGGAAGCTTCGGCCATCTTTTGGACCGTTTTGGGTCGCACCACAGTTCTCCCTCCAACGAGCTCGCTTCCCGACCTATACCTCCGGAAAACGTGTCAGGGAGCATGCCAGGAGTGTGGGTTGAAGTCCTCGGAGCACGAGACCCGAAGATCGAAAGACTTATGACCAATACGGAGCAAAGGGAAGAAACCGTCGGGGGACCGCTTTTCACCCCAGGACGAGAAAACTGAGTCCGGGGCATTCCCGCTCGCGTTTTCTTGGGACGAGCACCGGAAGTCCTCGAGCTCAGCCCGTTTCCTTCGCTGCAAGTGCATTTCCAGTGGTTTCTGACACCGGACGAGCGTTCGCCACTCGTTGGAAGCTTCGGCCATCTTTTGGACCGTTTTGGGTCGCACCACAGTTCTCCCTCCAACGAGCTCGCTTCCCGACCTATACCTCCGGAAAACGTGTCAGGGAGCATGCCAGGAGTGTGGGTTGAAGTCCTCGGAGCACGAGACCCGAAGATCGAAAGACTTATGACCAATACGGAGCAAAGGGAAGAAACCGTCGGGGGACCGCTTTTTACCCCAGGACGAGAAAACTGAGTCCGGGGCATTCCCGCTCGCGTTTTCTTGGGACGAGCACCGGAAGTCCTCGAGCTCAGCCCGTTTCCTTCGCTGCAAGTGCATTTCCAGTGGTTTCTGACACCGGACGAGCGTTCGCCACTCGTTGGAAGCTTCGGCCATCTTTTGGACCGTTTTGGGTCGCACCACAGTTCTCCCTCCAACGAGCTCGCTTCCCGACCTATACCTCCGGAAAACGTGTCAGGGAGCATGCCAGGAGTGTGGGTTGAAGTCCTCGGAGCACGAGACCCGAAGATCGAAAGACTTATGACCAATACGGAGCAAAGGGAAGAAACCGTCGGGGGACCGCTTTTTACCCCAGGACGAGAAAACTGAGTCCGGGGCATTCCCGCTCGCGTTTTCTTGGGACGAGCACCGGAAGTCCTCGAGCTCAGCCCGTTTCCTTCGCTGCAAGTGCATTTCCAGTGGTTTCTGACACCGGACGAGCGTTCGCCACTCGTTGGAAGCTTCGGCCATCTTTTGGACCGTTTTGGGTCGCACCACAGTTCTCCCTCCAACGAGCTCGCTTCCCGACCTATACCTCCGGAAAACGTGTCAGGGAGCATGCCAGGAGTGTGGGTTGAAGTCCTCGAAGCACGAGACCCGAAGATCGAAAGACTTATGACCAATACGGAGCAAAGGGAAGAAACCGTCGGGAGACCGCTTTTTACCCCAGGACGAGAAAACTGAGTCCGGGGCATTCCCGCTCGCGTTTTCTTGGGACGAGCACCGGAAGTCCTCCAGCTCAGCCCGTTTCCTTCGCTGCAAGTGCATTTCCAGTGGTTTCTGACACCGGACGAGCGTTCGCCACTCGTTGGAAGCTTCGGCCATCTTTTGGACCGTTTTGGGTCGCACCACAGTTCTCCCTCCAACGAGCTCGCTTCCCGACCTATACCTCCGGAAAACGTGTCAGGGAGCATGCCAGGAGTGTGGGTTGAAGTCCTCGGAGCACGAGACCCGAAGATCGAAAGACTTATGACCAATACGGAGCAAAGGGAAGAAACCGTCGGGGGACCGCTTTTTACCCCAGGACGAGAAAACTGAGTCCGGGGCATTCCCGCTCGCGTTTTCTTGGGACGGGCACCGGAAGTCCTCGAGCTCAGCCCATTTCCTTCGCTCCAAGTGCATTTCCAGTGGTTTCTGACACCGGACGAGCGTTCGCCACTCGTTGGAAGTTTCGGCCATCTTTTGGACCGTTTTGGGTCGCACCACAGTTCTCCCTCCAACGAGCTCGCTTCCCGACCTATACCTCCGGAAAACGTGTCAGGGAGCATGCCAGGAGTGTGGGTTGAAGTCCTCGGAGCACGAGACCCGAAGATCGAAAGACTTATGACCAATACGGAGCAAAGGGAAGAAACCGTCGGGGGACCGCTTTTTACCCCAGGACGAGAAACCTGAGTCCGGGGCATTCCCGCTCGCGTTTTCTTGGGACGGGCACCGGAAGTCCTCGAGCTCAGCCCGTTTCCTTCGCTGCAAGTGCATTTCCAGTGGTTTCTGACACCGGACGAGCGTTCGCCACTCGTTGGAAGCTTCGGCCATCTTTTGGACCGTTTTGGGTCGCACCACAGTTCTCCCTCCAACGAGCTCCCTTCCCGACCTATACCTCCGGAAAACGTGTCAGGGAGCATGCCAGGAGTGTGGGTTGAAGTCCTCGGAGCACGAGACCCGAAGATCGAAAGACTTATGACCATAACGGACAAAGGGAAGAAACCGTCGGCGGACCGCTTTTTACCCCAGGACGAGAAAACTGAGTCCGGGGCATTCCCGCTCGCGTTTTCTTGGGACGAGCACCGGAAGTCCTCGAGCTCAGCCCGTTTCCTTCGCTGCAAGTGCATTTCCAGTGGTTTCTGACACCGGACGAGCGTTCGCCACTCGTTGGAAGCTTTGGCCATCTTTTGGACCGTTTTGGGTCGCACCACAGTTCTCCCTCCAACGAGCTCGCTTCCCGACCTATACCTCCGGAAAACGTGTCAGGGAGCATGCCAGGAGTGTGGGTTGAAGTCCTCGGAGCACGAGACCCGAAGATCGAAAGACTTATGACCAATACGGAGCAAAGGGAAGAAACCGTCGGGGGACCGCTTTTTACCCCAGGACGAGAAAACTGAGTCCGGGGCATTCCCGCTCGCGTTTTCTTGGGACGAGCACCGGAAGTCCTCGAGCTCAGCCCGTTTCCTTCGCTGCAAGTGCATTTCCAGTGGTTTCTGACACCGGACGAGCGTTCGCCACTCGTTGGAAGCTTCGGCCATCTTTTGGACCGTTTTGGGTCGCACCACAGTTCTCCCTCCAACGAGCTCGCTTCCCGACCTATACCTCCGGAAAACGTGTCAGGGAGCATGCCAGGAGTGTGGGTTGAAGTCCTCGGAGCACGAGACCCAAAGATCGAAAGACTTATGACCAATACGGAGCAAAAGGAACAAACCGTCGGGGGACCGCTTTTTACCCCAGGACGAGAAAACTGAGTCCGGGGCATTCCCGCTCGCGTTTTCTTGGGACGAGCACCGGAAGTCCTCGAGCTCAGCCCGTTTCCTTCGCTGCAAGTGCATTTCCAGTGGTTTCTGACACCGGACGAGCGTTCGCCACTCGTTGGAAGCTTCGGCCATCTTTTGGACCGTTTTGGGTCGCACCACAGTTCTCCCTCCAACGAGCTCGCTTCCCGACCTATACCTCCGGAAAACGTGTCAGGGAGCATGCCAGGAGTGTGGGTTGAAGTCCTCGGAGCACGAGACCCGAAGATCGAAAGACTTATGACCAATACGGAGCAAAGGGAAGAAACCGTCGGGGGACCGCTTTTTACCCCAGGACGAGAAAACTGAGTCCGGGGCATTCCCGCTCGCGTTTTCTTGGGACGGGCACCGGAAGTCCTCGAGCTCAGCCCGTTTCCTTCGCTGCAAGTGCATTTCCAGTGGTTTCTGACACCGGACGAGCGTTCGCCACTCGTTGGAAGCTTCGGCCATCTTTTGGACCGTTTTGGGTCGCACCACAGTTCTCCCTCCAACGAGCTCGCTTCCCGACCTATACCTCCGGAAAACGTGTCAGGGAGCATGCCAGGAGTGTGGGTTGAAGTCCTCGAAGCACGAGACCCGAAGATCGAAAGACTTATGACCAATACGGAGCAAAGGGAAGAAACCGTCGGGGGACCGCTTTTTACCCCAGGACGAGAAAACTGAGTCCGGGGCATTCCCGCTCGCGTTTTCTTGGGACGAGCACCGAAAGTCCTCGAGCTCAGCCCGTTTCCTTCGCTGCAAGTGCATTTCCAGTGGTTTCTGACACCGGACGAGCGTTCGCCACTCGTTGGAAGCTTCGGCCATCTTTTGGACCGTTTTGGGTCGCACCACAGTTCTCCCTCCAACGAGCTCGCTTCCCGACCTATACCTCCGGAAAACGTGTCAGGGAGCATGCCAGGAGTGTGGGTTGAAGTCCTCGGAGCACGAGACCCGAAGATCGAAAGACTTATGACCAATACGGAGCAAAGGGAAGAAACCGTCGGGGGACCGCTTTTTACCCCAGGACGAGAAAACTGAGTCCGGGGCATTCCCGCTCGCGTTTTCTTGGGACGAGCACCGGAAGTCCTCGAGCTCAGCCCGTTTCCTTCGCTGCAAGTGCATTTCCAGTGGTTTCTGACACCGGACGAGCGTTCGCCACTCGTTGGAAGCTTCGGCCATCTTTTGGACCGTTTTGGGTCGCACCACAGTTGTCCCTCCAACGAGCTCGCTTCCTGACCTATACCTCCGGAAAACGTGTCAGGGAGCATGCCAGGAGTGTGGGTTGAAGTCCTCGGAGCACGAGACCCGAAGATCGAAAGACTTATGACCAATACGGAGCAAAGGGAAGAAACCGTCGGGGGACCGCTTTTTACCCCAGGACGAGAAAACTTAGTCCGGGGCATTCCCGCTCGTGTTTTCTTGGGACGAGCACCGGAAGTCCTCGAGCTCAGCCCGTTTCCTTCGCTGCAAGTGCATTTCCAGTGGTTTCTGACACCGGACGAGCGTTCGCCACTCGTTGGAAGCTTCGGCCATCTTTTGGACCGTTTTGGGTCGCACCACAGTTCTCCCTCCAACGAGCTCGCTTCCCGACCTATACCTCCGGAAAACGTGTCAGGGAGCATGCCAGGAGTGTGGGTTGAAGTCCTCGGAGCACGAGACCCGAAGATCGAAAGACTTATGACCAATACGGAGCAAAGGGAAGAAACCGTCGGGGGACCGCTTTTCACCCCAGGACGAGAAAACTGAGTCCGGGGCATTCCCGCTCGCGTTTTCTTGGGACGAGCACCGGAAGTCCTCGAGCTCAGCCCGTTTCCTTCGCTGCAAGTGCATTTCCAGATGTTTCTGACACCGGACGAGCGTTCGCCACTCGTTGGAAGCTTCGGCCATCTTTTGGACCGTTTTGGGTCGCACCACAGTTCTCCCTCCAACGAGCTCGCTTCCCGACCTATACCTCCGGAAAATGTGTCAGGGAGCATGCCAGGAGTGTGGGTTGAAGTCCTCGGAGCACAAGACCCGAAGATCGAAAGACTTATGACCAATACGGAGCAAAGGGAAGAAACCGTCGGGGGACCGCTTTTTACCCCAGGACGAGAAAACTGAGTCCGGGGCATTCCCGCTCGCGTTTTCTTGGGACGAGCACCGGAAGTCCTCGAGCTCAGCCCGTTTCCTTCGCTGCAAGTGCATTTCTAGTGGTTTCTGACACCGGACGAGCGTTCGCCACTCGTTGGAAGCTTCGGCCATCTTTTGGACCGTTTTGGGTCGCACCACAGTTCTCCCTCCAACGAGCTCGCTTCCCGACCTATACCTCCGGAAAACGTGTCAGGGAGCATGCCAGGAGTGTGGGTTGAAGTCCTCGGAGCACGAGACCCGAAGATCGAAAGACTTATGACCAATACGGAGCAAAGGGAAGAAACCGTCGGGGGACCGCTTTTTACCCCAGGACGAGAAAACTGAGTCCGGGGCATTCCCGCTCGCGTTTTCTTGGGACGGGCACCGGAAGTCCTCGAGCTCAGCCCGTTTCCTTCGCTGCAAGTGCATTTCCAGTGGTTTCTGACACCGGACGAGCGTTCGCCACTCGTTGGAAGCTTCGGCCATCTTTTGGACCGTTTTGGGTCGCACCACAGTTCTCCCTCCAACGAGCTCGCTTCCCGACCTATACCTCCGGAAAACGTGTCAGGGAGCATGCCAGGAGTGTGGGTTGAAGTCCTCGAAGCACGAGACCCGAAGATCGAAAGACTTATGACCAATACGGAGCAAAGGGAAGAAACCGTCGGGGGACCGCTTTTTACCCCAGGACGAGAAAACTGAGTCCGGGGCATTCCCGCTCGCGTTTTCTTGGGACGAGCACCGGAAGTCCTCGAGCTCAGCCCGTTTCCTTCGCTGCAAGTGCATTTCCAGTGGTTTCTGACACCGGACGAGCGTTCGCCACTCGTTGGAAGCTTCGGCCATCTTTTGGACCGTTTTGGGTCGCACCACAGTTCTCCCTCCAACGAGCTCGCTTCCCGACCTATACCTCCGGAAAACGTGTCAGGGAGCATGCCAGGAGTGTGGGTTGAAGTCCTCGGAGCACGAGACCCGAAGATCGAAAGACTTATGACCAATACGGAGCAAAGGGAAGAAACCGTCGGGGGACCGCTTTTTACCCCAGGACGAGAAAACTGAGTCCGGGGCATTCCCGCTCGCGTTTTCTTGGGACGAGCACCGGAAGTCCTCGAGCTCAGCCCGTTTCCTTCGCTGCAAGTGCATTTCCAGTGGTTTCTGACACCGGACGAGCGTTCGCCACTCGTTGGAAGCTTCGGCCATCTTTTGGACCGTTTTGGGTCGCACCACAGTTGTCCCTCCAACGAGCTCGCTTCCTGACCTATACCTCCGGAAAACGTGTCAGGGAGCATGCCAGGAGTGTGGGTTGAAGTCCTCGGAGCACGAGACCCGAAGATCGAAAGACTTATGACCAATACGGAGCAAAGGGAAGAAACCGTCGGGGGACCGCTTTTTACCCCAGGACGAGAAAACTGAGTCCGGGGCATTCCCGCTCGCGTTTTCTTGGGACGAGCACCGGAAGTCCTCGAGCTCAGCCTGTTTCCTTCGCTGCAAGTGCATTTCCAGTGGTTTCTGACACCGGACGAGCGTTCGCCACTCGTTGGAAGCTTCGGCCATCTTTTGGACCGTTTTGGGTCGCACCACAGTTCTCCCTCCAACGAGCTCGCTTCCCGACCTATACCTCCGGAAAACGTGTCAGGGAGCATGCCAGGAGTGTGGGTTGAAGTCCTCGGAGCACGAGACCCGAAGATCGAAAGACTTATGACCAATACGGAGCAAAGGGAAGGAACCGTCGGGGGACCGCTTTTCACCCCAGGACGAGAAAACTGAGTCCGGGGCATTCCCGCTCGCGTTTTCTTGGGACGAGCACCGGAAGTCCTCGAGCTCAGCCCGTTTCCTTCGCTGCAAGTGCATTTCCAGTGGTTTCTGACACCGGACGAGCGTTCGCCACTCGTTGGAAGCTTCGGCCATCTTTTGGACCGTTTTGGGTCGCACCACAGTTCTCCCTCCAACGAGCTCGCTTCCCGACCTATATCTCCGGAAAACGTGTCAGGGAGCATGCCAGGAGTGTGGGTTGAAGTCCTCGGAGCACGAGACCCGAAGATCGAAAGACTTATGACCAATACGGAGCAAAGGGAAGAAACCGTCGGGGGACCGCTTTTTACCCCAGGACGAGAAAACTGAGTCCGGGGCATTCCCGCTCGCGTTTTCTTGGGACGAGCACCGGAAGTCCTCGAGCTCAGCCCGTTTCCTTCGCTGCAAGTGCATTTCCAGTGGTTTCTGACACCGGACGAGCGTTCGCCACTCGTTGGAAGCTTCGGCCATCTTTTGGACCGTTTTGGGTCGCACCACAGTTCTCCCTCCAACGAGCTCGCTTCCCGACCTATACCTCCGGAAAACGTGTCAGGGAGCATGCCAGGAGTGTGGGTTGAAGTCCTCGAAGCACGAGACCCGAAGATCGAAAGACTTATGACCAATACGGAGCAAAGGGAAGAAACCGTCGGGAGACCGCTTTTTACCCCAGGACGAGAAAACTGAGTCCGGGGCATTCCCGCTCGCGTTTTCTTGGGACGAGCACCGGAAGTCCTCCAGCTCAGCCCGTTTCCTTCGCTGCAAGTGCATTTCCAGTGGTTTCTGACACCGGACGAGCGTTCGCCACTCGTTGGAAGCTTCGGCCATCTTTTGGACCGTTTTGGGTCGCACCACAGTTCTCCCTCCAACGAGCTCGCTTCCCGACCTATACCTCCGGAAAACGTGTCAGGGAGCATGCCAGGAGTGTGGGTTGAAGTCCTCGGAGCACGAGACCCGAAGATCGAAAGACTTATGACCAATACGGAGCAAAGGGAAGAAACCGTCGGGGGACCGCTTTTTACCCCAGGACGAGAAAACTGAGTCCGGGGCATTCCCGCTCGCGTTTTCTTGGGACGGGCACCGGAAGTCCTCGAGCTCAGCCCATTTCCTTCGCTCCAAGTGCATTTCCAGTGGTTTCTGACACCGGACGAGCGTTCGCCACTCGTTGGAAGTTTCGGCCATCTTTTGGACCGTTTTGGGTCGCACCACAGTTCTCCCTCCAACGAGCTCGCTTCCCGACCTATACCTCCGGAAAACGTGTCAGGGAGCATGCCAGGAGTGTGGGTTGAAGTCCTCGGAGCACGAGACCCGAAGATCGAAAGACTTATGACCAATACGGAGCAAAGGGAAGAAACCGTCGGGGGACCGCTTTTTACCCCAGGACGAGAAACCTGAGTCCGGGGCATTCCCGCTCGCGTTTTCTTGGGACGGGCACCGGAAGTCCTCGAGCTCAGCCCGTTTCCTTCGCTGCAAGTGCATTTCCAGTGGTTTCTGACACCGGACGAGCGTTCGCCACTCGTTGGAAGCTTCGGCCATCTTTTGGACCGTTTTGGGTCGCACCACAGTTCTCCCTCCAACGAGCTCCCTTCCCGACCTATACCTCCGGAAAACGTGTCAGGGAGCATGCCAGGAGTGTGGGTTGAAGTCCTCGGAGCACGAGACCCGAAGATCGAAAGACTTATGACCATAACGGACAAAGGGAAGAAACCGTCGGCGGACCGCTTTTTACCCCAGGACGAGAAAACTGAGTCCGGGGCATTCCCGCTCGCGTTTTCTTGGGACGAGCACCGGAAGTCCTCGAGCTCAGCCCGTTTCCTTCGCTGCAAGTGCATTTCCAGTGGTTTCTGACACCGGACGAGCGTTCGCCACTCGTTGGAAGCTTTGGCCATCTTTTGGACCGTTTTGGGTCGCACCACAGTTCTCCCTCCAACGAGCTCGCTTCCCGACCTATACCTCCGGAAAACGTGTCAGGGAGCATGCCAGGAGTGTGGGTTGAAGTCCTCGGAGCACGAGACCCGAAGATCGAAAGACTTATGACCAATACGGAGCAAAGGGAAGAAACCGTCGGGGGACCGCTTTTTACCCCAGGACGAGAAAACTGAGTCCGGGGCATTCCCGCTCGCGTTTTCTTGGGACGAGCACCGGAAGTCCTCGAGCTCAGCCCGTTTCCTTCGCTGCAAGTGCATTTCCAGTGGTTTCTGACACCGGACGAGCGTTCGCCACTCGTTGGAAGCTTCGGCCATCTTTTGGACCGTTTTGGGTCGCACCACAGTTCTCCCTCCAACGAGCTCGCTTCCCGACCTATACCTCCGGAAAACGTGTCAGGGAGCATGCCAGGAGTGTGGGTTGAAGTCCTCGGAGCACGAGACCCAAAGATCGAAAGACTTATGACCAATACGGAGCAAAGGGAACAAACCGTCGGGGGACCGCTTTTTACCCCAGGACGAGAAAACTGAGTCCGGGGCATTCCCGCTCGCGTTTTCTTGGGACGAGCACCGGAAGTCCTCGAGCTCAGCCCGTTTCCTTCGCTGCAAGTGCATTTCCAGTGGTTTCTGACACCGGACGAGCGTTCGCCACTCGTTGGAAGCTTCGGCCATCTTTTGGACCGTTTTGGGTCGCACCACAGTTCTCCCTCCAACGAGCTCGCTTCCCGACCTATACCTCCGGAAAACGTGTCAGGGAGCATGCCAGGAGTGTGGGTTGAAGTCCTCGGAGCACGAGACCCGAAGATCGAAAGACTTATGACCAATACGGAGCAAAGGGAAGAAACCGTCGGGGGACCGCTTTTTACCCCAGGACGAGAAAACTGAGTCCGGGGCATTCCCGCTCGCGTTTTCTTGGGACGGGCACCGGAAGTCCTCGAGCTCAGCCCGTTTCCTTCGCTGCAAGTGCATTTCCAGTGGTTTCTGACACCGGACGAGCGTTCGCCACTCGTTGGAAGCTTCGGCCATCTTTTGGACCGTTTTGGGTCGCACCACAGTTCTCCCTCCAACGAGCTCGCTTCCCGACCTATACCTCCGGAAAACGTGTCAGGGAGCATGCCAGGAGTGTGGGTTGAAGTCCTCGAAGCACGAGACCCGAAGATCGAAAGACTTATGACCAATACGGAGCAAAGGGAAGAAACCGTCGGGGGACCGCTTTTTACCCCAGGACGAGAAAACTGAGTCCGGGGCATTCCCGCTCGCGTTTTCTTGGGACGAGCACCGGAAGTCCTCGAGCTCAGCCCGTTTCCTTCGCTGCAAGTGCATTTCCAGTGGTTTCTGACACCGGACGAGCGTTCGCCACTCGTTGGAAGCTTCGGCCATCTTTTGGACCGTTTTGGGTCGCACCACAGTTCTCCCTCCAACGAGCTCGCTTCCCGACCTATACCTCCGGAAAACGTGTCAGGGAGCATGCCAGGAGTGTGGGTTGAAGTCCTCGGAGCACGAGACCCGAAGATCGAAAGACTTATGACCAATACGGAGCAAAGGGAAGAAACCGTCGGGGGACCGCTTTTTACCCCAGGACGAGAAAACTGAGTCCGGGGCATTCCCGCTCGCGTTTTCTTATGACGAGCACCGGAAGTCCTCGAGCTCAGCCCGTTTCCTTCGCTGCAAGTGCATTTCCAGTGGTTTCTGACATCGGACGAGCGTTCGCCACTCGTTGGAAGCTTCGGCCATCTTTTGGACCGTTTTGGGTCGCACCACAGTTCTCCCTCCAACGAGCTCGCTTCCCGACCTATACCTCCGGAAAACGTGTCAGGGAGCATGCCAGGAGTGTGGGTTGAAGTCCTCGGAGCACGAGACCCGAAGATCAAAAGACTTATGACCAATACGGAGCAAAGGGAAGAAACCGTCGGGGGACCGCTTTTTACCCCAGGACGAGAAAACTGAGTCCGGGGCATTCCCGCTCGCGTTTTCTTGGGACGAGCACCGGAAGTCATCGAGCTCAGCCCGTTGCCTTCGCTGCAAGTGCATTTCCAGTGGTTTCTGACACCGGACGAGCGTTCGCCACTCGTTGGAAGCTTCGGCCATCTTTTGGACCGTTTTGGGTCGCACCACAGTTCTCCCTCCAACGAGCTCGCTTCCCTACATATACCTCCGGAAAACGTGTCAGGGAGCATGCCAGGAGTGTGGGTTGAAGTCCTCGGAGCACGGGACCCGAAGATCGAAAGACTTATGACCAATACGGAGCAAAGGGAAGAAACCGTCGGGGGACCGCTTTTTACCCCAGGACGAGAAAACTGAGTCCGGGGCATTCCCGCTCGCGTTTTCTTGGGACGAGCACCGGAAGTCCTCGAGCTCAGCCCGTTTCCTTCGCTGCAAGTGCATTTCCAGTGGTTTCTGACACCGGACGAGCGTTCGCCACTCGTTGGAAGCTTCGGCCATCTTTTGGACCGTTTTGGGTCGCAACACAGTTCTCCCTCCAACGAGCTCGCTTCCCTACCTATACCTCCGGAAAACGTGTCAGGGAGCATGCCAGGAGTGTGGGTTGAAGTCCTCGGAGCACGAGACCCGAAGATCGAAAGACTTATGACCAATACGGAGCAAAGGGAAGAAACCGTCGGGGGGACCGCTTTTTACCCCAGGACGAGAAAACTGAGTCCGGGGCATTCCCGCTCGCGTTTTCTTGGGACGAGCACCGGAAGTCCTCGAGCTCAGCCCGTTTCCTTCGCTGCAAGTGCATTTCCAGTGGTTTCTGACACCGGACGAGCGTTCGCCACTCGTTGGAAGCTTCGGCCATCTTTTGGACCGTTTTGAGTCGCACCACAGTTCTCCCTCCAACGAGCTCGCTTCCCGACCTATACCTCCGGAAAACATGTCAGGGAGCATGCCAGGAGTGTGGGTTGAAGTCCTCGGAGCACGAGACCCGAAGATCGAAAGACTTATGACCAATACGGAGCAAAGGGAAGAAACCGTCGGGGGACAACTTTTTACCCCAGGACGAGAAAACTGAGTCCGGGGCATTCCCGCTCGCGTTTTCTTGGGACGAGCACCGGAAGTCCTCGAGCTCAGCCCGTTTCCTTCGCTGCAAGTGCATTTCCAGTGGTTTCTGACACCGGACGAGCGTTCGCAACTCGTTGGAAGCTTCGGCCATCTTTTGGACCGTTTTGGGTCGCACCACAGTTCTCCCTCCAACGAGCTCGCTTCCCGACCTATACCTCCGGAAAACGTGTCAGGGAGCATGCCAGGAGTGTGGGTTGAAGTCCTCGGAGCACGAGACCCGAAGATCGAAAGACTTATGACCAATACGGAGCAAAGGGAAGAAACCGTCGGGGGACCGCTTTTTCCCCAGGACGAGAAAACTGAGTCCGGGGCATTCCCGCTCGCGTTTTCTTGGGACGAGCACCGGAAGTCCTCGAGCTCAGCCCGTTTCCTTCGCTGCAAGTGCATTTCCAGTGGTTTCTGACACCGGACGAGCGTTCGCCACTCGTTGGAAGCTTCGGCCATCTTTTGGACCGTTTTGGGTCGCACCACAGTTCTCCCTCCAACGAGCTCGCTTCCCGACCTATACCTCCGGAAAACGTGTCAGGGAGCATGCCAGGAGTGTGGGTTGAAGTCCTCGGAGCACGAGACCCGAAGATCGAAAGACTTATGACCAATACGGAGCAAAGGGAAGAAACCGTCGGGGGACCGCTTTTTACCCCACGACGAGAAAACTGAGTCCGGGGCATTCCCGCTCGCGTTTTCTTGGGACGAGCACCGAAAGTCCTCGAGCTCAGCCCGTTTCCTTCGCTGCAAGTGCATTTCCAGTGGTTTCTGACACCGGACGAGCGTTCGCCACTCTTTGGAAGCTTCGGCCATCTTTTGGACCGTTTTGGGTCGCACCACAGTTCTCCCTCCAACGAGCTCGCTTCCCGACCTATACCTCCGGAAAACGTGTCAGGGAGCATGCCAGGAGTGTGGGTTGAAGTACTCGGAGCACGAGACCCGAAGATCGAAAGACTTATGACCAATACGGAGCAAAGGGAAGAAACCGTCGGGGGACCGCTTTTTACCCCAGGACGAGAAAACTGAGTCCGGGGCATTCCCGCTCGCGTTTTCTTGGGACGAGCACCGGAAGTCCTCGAGCTCAGCCCGTTTCCTTCGCTGCAAGTGCATTTCCAGTGGTTTCTGACACCGGACGAGCGTTCGCCACTCGTTGGAAGCTTCGGCCATCTTTTGGACCGTTTTGGGTCGCACCACAGTTCTCCCTCCAACGAGCTCGCTTCCCGACCTATACCTCCGGAAAACGTGTCAGGGAGCATGCCAGGAGTGTGGGTTGAAGTCCTCGGAGCACGAGACCCGAAGATCGAAAGACTTATGACCAATACGGAGCAAAGGGAAGAAACCGTCGGGGGACCGCTTTTTACCCCAGGACGAGAAAACTGAGTCCGGGGCATTCCCGCTCGCGTTTTCTTGGGACGAGCACCGGAAGTCCTCGAGCTCAGCCCGTTTCCTTCGCTGCAAGTGCATTTCCAGTGGTTTCTGACACCGGACGAGCGTTCGCCACTCGTTGGAAGCTTCGGCCATCTTTTGGACCGTTTTGGGTCGCACCACAGTTCTCCCTCCAACGAGCTCGCTTCCCGACCTATACCTCCGGAAAACGTGTCAGGGAGCATGCCAGGAGTGTGGGTTGAAGTCCTCGGAGCACGAGACCCGAAGATCGAAAGACTTATGACCAATACGGAGCAAAGGGAAGAAACCGTCGGGGGACCGCTTTTTACCCCACGACGAGAAAACTGAGTCCGGGGCATTCCCGCTCGCGTTTTCTTGGGACGAGCACCGAAAGTCCTCGAGCTCAGCCCGTTTCCTTCGCTGCAAGTGCATTTCCAGTGGTTTCTGACACCGGACGAGCGTTCGCCACTCTTTGGAAGCTTCGGCCATCTTTTGGACCGTTTTGGGTCGCACCACAGTTCTCCCTCCAACGAGCTCGCTTCCCGACCTATACCTCTGGAAAACGTGTCAGGGAGCATGCTAGGAGTGTGGGTTGAAGTACTCGGAGCACGAGACCCGAAGATCGAAAGACTTATGACCAATACGGAGCAAAGGGAAGAAACCGTCGGGGGACCGCTTTTTACCCCAGGACGAGAAAACTGAGTCCGGGGCATTCCCGCTCGCGTTTTCTTGGGACGAGCACCGGAAGTCCTCGAGCTCAGCCCGTTTCCTTCGCTGCAAGTGCATTTCCAGTGGTTTCTGACACCGGACGAGCGTTCGCCACTCGTTGGAAGCTTCGGCCATCTTTTGGACCGTTTTGGGTCGCACCACAGTTCTCCCTCCAACGAGCTCGCTTCCCGACCTATACCTCCGGAAAACGTGTCAGGGAGCATGCCAGGAGTGTGGGTTGAAGTCCTCGGAGCACGGGACCCGAAGATCGAAAGACTTATGACCAATACGGAGCAAAGGGAAGAAACCGTCGGGGGACCGCTTTTTACCCCAGGACGAGAAAACTGAGTCCGGGGCATTCCCGCTCGCGTTTTCTTGGGACGAGCACCGGAAGTCCTCGAGCTCAGCCCGTTTCCTTCGCTGCAAGTGCATTTCCAGTGGTTTCTGAAACCGGACTAGTTCGCCACTCGTTGGAAGCTTCGGCCATCTTTTGGACCGTTTTGGGTCGCACCACAGTTCTCCCTCCAACGAGCTCGCTTCCCTACCTATACCTCCGGAAAACGTGTCAGGGAGCATGCCAGGAGTGTGGGTTGAAGTCCTCGGAGCACGGGACCCGAAGATCGAAAGACTTATGACCAATACGGAGTAAAGGGAAGAAACCGTCGGGGGACCGCTTTTTACCCCAGGACGAGAAAACTGAGTCCGGGGCATTCCCGCTCGCGTTTTCTTGGGACGAGCACCGGAAGTCCTCGAGCTCAGCCCGTTTCCTTCGCTGCAAGTGCATTTCCAGTGGTTTCTGACACCGGACGAGCGTTCGCCACTCGTTGGAAGCTTCGGCCATCTTTTGGACCGTTTTGGGTCGCACCACAGTTCTCCCTCCAACGAGCTCGCTTCCCTACCTATACCTCCGGAAAACGTGTCAGGGAGCATGCCAGGAGTGTGTTTGAAGTCCTCGGAGCACGGGACCCGAAGATCGAAAGACTTATGACCAATACGGAGCAAAGGGAAGAAACCGTCGGGGGACCGCTTTTTACCCCAGGACGAGAAAACTGAGTCCGGGGCATTCCCGCTCGCGTTTTCTTGGGACGAGCACCGGAAGTCCTCGAGCTCAGCCCGTTTCCTTCACTGCAAGTGCATTTCCAGTGGTTTCTGACACCGGACGAGCGTTCGCCACTCGTTGGAAGCTTCGGCCATCTTTTGGACCGTTTTGGGTCGCACCACAGTTCTCCCTCCAACGAGCTCGCTTCCCGACGTATACCTCCGGAAAACGTGTCAGGGAGCATGCCAGGAGTGTGGGTTGAAGTCCTCGGAGCACGGGACCCGAAGATCGAAAGACTTATGACCAATACGGAGCAAAGGGAAGAAACCGTCGGGGGACCGCTTTTTACCCCAGGACGAGAAAACTGAGTCCGGGGCATTCCCGCTCGCGTTTTCTTGGGACGAGCACCGGAAGTCCTCGAGCTCAGCCCGTTTCCTTCGCTGCAAGTGCATTTCCAGTGGTTTCTGACACCGGACGAGCGTTCGCCACTCGTTGGAAGCTTCGGCCATCTTTTGGACCGTTTTGGGTCGCACCACAGTTCTCCCTCCAACGAGCTCGCTTCCCGACCTATACCTCCGGAAAACGTGTCAGGGAGCATGCCAGGAGTGTGGGTTGATGTCCTCGGAGCACGGGACCCGAAGATCGAAAGACTTATGACCAATACGGAGCAAAGGGAAGAAACCGTCGGGGGACCGCTTTTTACCCCAGGACGAGAAAACTGAGTCCGGGGCATTCCCGCTCGCGTTTTCTTGGGACGAGCACCGGAAGTCCTCGAGCTCAGCCCGTTTCCTTCGCTGCAAGTGCATTTCCAGTGGTTTCTGACACCGGACGAGCGTTCGCCACTCGTTGGAAGCTTCGGCCATCTTTTGGACCGTTTTGGGTCGCACCACAGTTCTCCCTCCAACGAGCTCGCTTCCCTACCTATACCTCCGGAAAACGTGTCAGGGAGCATGCCAGGAGTGTGGGTTGAAGTCCTCGGAGCACGGGACCCGAAGATCGAAAGACTTATGACCAATACGGAGCAAAGGGAAGAAACCGTCGGGGGACCGCTTTTTACCCCAGGACGAGAAAACTGAGTCCGGGGCATTCCCGCTCGCGTTTTCTTGGGACGAGCACCGGAAGTCCTCGAGCTCAGCCCGTTTCCTTCGCTGCAAGTGCATTTCCAGTGGTTTCTGAAACCGGACGAGCGTTCGCCACTCGTTGGAAGCTTCGGCCATCTTTTGGACCGTTTTGGGTCGCACCACAGTTCTCCCTCCAACGAGCTCGCTTCCCGACCTATACCTCCGGAAAACGTGTCAGGGAGCATGCCAGGAGTGTGGGTTGAAGTCCTCGGAGCACGGGACCCGAAGATCGAAAGACTTATGACCAATACGGAGCAAAGGGAAGAAACCGTCGGGGGACCGCTTTTTACCCCAGGACGAGAAAACTGAGTCCGGGGCATTCCCGCTCGCGTTTTCTTGGGACGAGCACCGGAAGTCCTCGAGCTCAGCCCGTTTCCTTCGCTGCAAGTGCATTTCCAGTGGTTTCTGACACCGGACGAGCGTTCGCCACTCGTTGGAAGCTTCGGCCATCTTTTGGACCGTTTTGGGTCGCACCACAGTTCTCCCTCCAACGAGCTCGCTTCCCGACCTATACCTCCGGAAAACGTGTCAGGGAGCATGCCAGGAGTGTGGGTTGATGTCCTCGGAGCACGGGACCCGAAGATCGAAAGACTTATGACCAATACGGAGCAAAGGGAAGAAACCGTCGGGGGACCGCTTTTTACCCCAGGACGAGAAAACTGAGTCCGGGGCATTCCCGCTCGCGTTTTCTTGGGACGAGCACCGGAAGTCCTCGAGCTCAGCCCGTTTCCTTCGCTGCAAGTGCATTTCCAGTGGTTTCTGACACCGGACGAGCGTTCGCCACTCGTTGGAAGCTTCGGCCATCTTTTGGACCGTTTTGGGTCGCACCACAGTTCTCCCTCCAACGAGCTCGCTTCCCTACCTATACCTCCGGAAAACGTGTCAGGGAGCATGCCAGGAGTGTGGGTTGAAGTCCTCGGAGCACGGGACCCGAAGATCGAAAGACTTATGACCAATACGGAGCAAAGGGAAGAAACCGTCGGGGGACCGCTTTTTACCCCAGGACGAGAAAACTGAGTCCGGGGCATTCCCGCTCGCGTTTTCTTGGGACGAGCACCGGAAGTCCTCGAGCTCAGCCCGTTTCCTTCGCTGCAAGTGCATTTCCAGTGGTTTCTGAAACCGGACGAGCGTTCGCCACTCGTTGGAAGCTTCGGCCATCTTTTGGACCGTTTTGGGTCGCACCACAGTTCTCCCTCCAACGAGCTCGCTTCCCGACCTATACCTCCGGAAAACGTGTCAGGGAGCATGCCAGGAGTGTGGGTTGAAGTCCTCGGAGCACGGGACCCGAAGATCGAAAGACTTATGACCAATACGGAGCAAAGGGAAGAAACCGTCGGGGGACCGCTTTTTACCCCAGGACGAGAAAACTGAGTCCGGGGCATTCCCGCTCGCGTTTTCTTGGGACGAGCACCGGAAGTCCTCGAGCTCAGCCCGTTTCCTTCGCTGCAAGTGCATTTCCAGTGGTTTCTGACACCGGACGAGCGTTCGCCACTCGTTGGAAGCTTCGGCCATCTTTTGGACCGTTTTGGGTCGCACCACAGTTCTCCCTCCAACGAGCTCGCTTCCCGACCTATACCTCCGGAAAACGTGTCAGGGAGCATGCCAGGAGTGTGGGTTGATGTCCTCGGAGCACGGGACCCGAAGATCGAAAGACTTATGACCAATACGGAGCAAAGGGAAGAAACCGTCGGGGGACCGCTTTTTACCCCAGGACGAGAAAACTGAGTCCGGGGCATTCCCGCTCGCGTTTTCTTGGGACGAGCACCGGAAGTCCTCGAGCTCAGCCCGTTTCCTTCGCTGCAAGTGCATTTCCAGTTGTTTCTGACACCGGACGAGCGTTCGCCACTCGTTGGAAGCTTCGGCCATCTTTTGGACCGTTTTGGGTCGCACCACAGTTCTCCCTCCAACGAGCTCGCTTCCCGACCTATACCTCCGGAAAACGTGTCAGGGAGCATGCCAGGAGTGTGGGTTGAAGTCCTCGGAGCACGGGACCCGAAGATCGAAAGACTTATGACCAATACGGAGCAAAGGGAAGAAACCGTCGGGGGACCGCTTTTTACCCCAGGACGAGAAAACTGAGTCCGGGGCATTCCCGCTCGCGTTTTCTTGGGACGAGCACCGAAAGTCCTCGAGCTCAGCCCGTTTCCTTCGCTGCAAGTGCATTTCCAGTGGTTTCTGAAACCGGACGAGCGTTCGCCACTCGTTGGAAGCTTCGGCCATCTTTTGGACCGTTTTGGGTCGCACCACAGTTCTCCCTCCAACGAGCTCGCTTCCCTACCTATACCTCCGGAAAACGTGTCAGGGAGCATGCCAGGAGTGTGGGTTGAAGTCCTCGGAGCACGGGACCCGAAGATCGAAAGACTTATGACCAATACGGAGTAAAGGGAAGAAACCGTCGGGGGATCGCTTTTTACCCCAGGACGAGAAAACTGAGTCCGGGGCATTCCCGCTCGCGTTTTCTTGGGACGAGCACCGGAAGTCCTCGAGCTCAGCCCGTTTCCTTCGCTGCAAGTGCATTTCCAGTGGTTTCTGACACCGGACGAGCGTTCGCCACTCGTTGGAAGCTTCGGCCATCTTTTGGACCGTTTTGGGTCGCACCACAGTTCTCCCTCCAACGAGCTCGCTTCCCGACCTATACCTCCGGAAAACGTGTCAGGGAGCATGCCAGGAGTGTGGGTTGAAGTCCTCGGAGCACGAGACCCGAAGATCGAAAGACTTATGACCAATACGGAGCAAAGGGAAGAAACCGTCGGGGGACCGCTTTTTACCCCACGACGAGAAAACTGAGTCCGGGGCATTCCCGCTCGCGTTTTCTTGGGACGAGCACCGAAAGTCCTCGAGCTCAGCCCGTTTCCTTCGCTGCAAGTGCATTTCCAGTGGTTTCTGACACCGGACGAGCGTTCGCCACTCTTTGGAAGCTTCGGCCATCTTTTGGACCGTTTTGGGTCGCACCACAGTTCTCCCTCCAACGAGCTCGCTTCCCGACCTATACCTCTGGAAAACGTGTCAGGGAGCATGCTAGGAGTGTGGGTTGAAGTACTCGGAGCACGAGACCCGAAGATCGAAAGACTTATGACCAATACGGAGCAAAGGGAAGAAACCGTCGGGGGACCGCTTTTTACCCCAGGACGAGAAAACTGAGTCCGGGGCATTCCCGCTCGCGTTTTCTTGGGACGAGCACCGGAAGTCCTCGAGCTCAGCCCGTTTCCTTCGCTGCAAGTGCATTTCCAGTGGTTTCTGACACCGGACGAGCGTTCGCCACTCGTTGGAAGCTTCGGCCATCTTTTGGACCGTTTTGGGTCGCACCACAGTTCTCCCTCCAACGAGCTCGCTTCCCGACCTATACCTCCGGAAAACGTGTCAGGGAGCATGCCAGGAGTGTGGGTTGAAGTCCTCGGAGCACGGGACCCGAAGATCGAAAGACTTATGACCAATACGGAGCAAAGGGAAGAAACCGTCGGGGGACCGCTTTTTACCCCAGGACGAGAAAACTGAGTCCGTGGCATTCCCGCTCGCGTTTTCTTGGGACGAGCACCGGAAGTCCTCGAGCTCAGCCCGTTTCCTTCGCTGCAAGTGCATTTCCAGTGGTTTCTGAAACCGGACTAGTTCGCCACTCGTTGGAAGCTTCGGCCATCTTTTGGACCGTTTTGGGTCGCACCACAGTTCTCCCTCCAACGAGCTCGCTTCCCTACCTATACCTCCGGAAAACGTGTCAGGGAGCATGCCAGGAGTGTGGGTTGAAGTCCTCGGAGCACGGGACCCGAAGATCGAAAGACTTATGACCAATACGGAGTAAAGGGAAGAAACCGTCGGGGGACCGCTTTTTACCCCAGGACGAGAAAACTGAGTCCGGGGCATTCCCGCTCGCGTTTTCTTGGGACGAGCACCGGAAGTCCTCGAGCTCAGCCCGTTTCCTTCGCTGCAAGTGCATTTCCAGTGGTTTCTGACACCGGACGAGCGTTCGCCACTCGTTGGAAGCTTCGGCCATCTTTTGGACCGTTTTGGGTCGCACCACAGTTCTCCCTCCAACGAGCTCGCTTCCCTACCTATACCTCCGGAAAACGTGTCAGGGAGCATGCCAGGAGTGTGTTTGAAGTCCTCGGAGCACGGGACCCGAAGATCGAAAGACTTATGACCAATACGGAGCAAAGGGAAGAAACCGTCGGGGGACCGCTTTTTACCCCAGGACGAGAAAACTGAGTCCGGGGCATTCCCGCTCGCGTTTTCTTGGGACGAGCACCGGAAGTCCTCGAGCTCAGCCCGTTTCCTTCGCTGCAAGTGCATTTCCAGTGGTTTCTGACACCGGACGAGCGTTCGCCACTCGTTGGAAGCTTCGGCCATCTTTTGGACCGTTTTGGGTCGCACCACAGTTCTCCCTCCAACGAGCTCGCTTCCCTACCTATACCTCCGGAAAACGTGTCAGGGAGCATGCCAGGAGTGTGGGTTGAAGTCCTCGGAGCACGGGACCCGAAGATCGAAAGACTTATGACCAATACGGAGCAAAGGGAAGAAACCGTCGGGGGACCGCTTTTTACCCCAGGACGAGAAAACTGAGTCCGGGGCATTCCCGCTCGCGTTTTCTTGGGACGAGCACCGGAAGTCCTCGAGCTCAGCCCGTTTCCTTCGCTGCAAGTGCATTTCCAGTGGTTTCTGACACCGGACGAGCGTTCGCCACTCGTTGGAAGCTTCGGCCATCTTTTGGACCGTTTTGGGTCGCACCACAGTTCTCCCTCCAACGAGCTCGCTTCCCGACCTATACCTCCGGAAAACGTGTCAGGGAGCATGCCAGGAGTGTGGGTTGATGTCCTCGGAGCACGGGACCCGAAGATCGAAAGACTTATGACCAATACGGAGCAAAGGGAAGAAACCGTCGGGGGACCGCTTTTTACCCCAGGACGAGAAAACTGAGTCCGGGGCATTCCCGCTCGCGTTTTCTTGGGACGAGCACCGGAAGTCCTCGAGCTCAGCCCGTTTCCTTCGCTGCAAGTGCATTTCCAGTGGTTTCTGACACCGGACGAGCGTTCGCCACTCGTTGGAAGCTTCGGCCATCTTTTGGACCGTTTTGGGTCGCACCACAGTTCTCCCTCCAACGAGCTCGCTTCCCGACCTATACCTCCGGAAAACGTGTCAGGGAGCATGCCAGGAGTGTGGGTTGAAGTCCTCGGAGCACGGGACCCGAAGATCGAAAGACTTATGACCAATACGGAGCAAAGGGAAGAAACCGTCGGGGGACCGCTTTTTACCCCAGGACGAGAAAACTGAGTCCGGGGCATTCCCGCTCGCGTTTTCTTGGGACGAGCACCGGAAGTCCTCGAGCTCAGCCCGTTTCCTTCGCTGCAAGTGCATTTCCAGTTGTTTCTGACACCGGACGAGCGTTCGCCACTCGTTGGAAGCTTCGGCCATCTTTTGGACCGTTTTGGGTCGCACCACAGTTCTCCCTCCAACGAGCTCGCTTCCCGACCTATACCTCCGGAAAACGTGTCAGGGAGCATGCCAGGAGTGTGGGTTGAAGTCCTCGGAGCACGGGACCCGAAGATCGAAAGACTTATGACCAATACGGAGCAAAGGGAAGAAACCGTCGGGGGACCGCTTTTTACCCCAGGACGAGAAAACTGAGTCCGGGGCATTCCCGCTCGCGTTTTCTTGGGACGAGCACCGAAAGTCCTCGAGCTCAGCCCGTTTCCTTCGCTGCAAGTGCATTTCCAGTGGTTTCTGAAACCGGACGAGCGTTCGCCACTCGTTGGAAGCTTCGGCCATCTTTTGGACCCTTTTGGGTCGCACCACAGTTCTCCCTCCAACGAGCTCGCTTCCCTACCTATACCTCCGGAAAACGTGTCAGGGAGCATGCCAGGAGTGTGGGTTGAAGTCCTCGGAGCACGGGACCCGAAGATCGAAAGACTTATGACCAATACGGAGTAAAGGGAAGAAACCGTCGTGGGATCGCTTTTTACCCCAGGACGAGAAAACTGAGTCCGGGGCATTCCCGCTCGCGTTTTCTTGGGACGAGCACCGGAAGTCCTCGAGCTCAGCCCGTTTCCTTCGCTGCAAGTGCATTTCCAGTGGTTTCTGACACCGGACGAGCGTTCGCCACTCGTTGGAAGCTTCGGCCATCTTTTGGACCGTTTTGGGTCGCACCACAGTTCTCCCTCCAACGAGCTCGCTTCCCGACCTATACCTCCGGAAAACGTGTCAGGGAGCATGCCAGGAGTGTGGGTTGAAGTCCTCGGAGCACGAGACCCGAAGATCGAAAGACTTATGACCAATACGGAGCAAAGGGAAGAAACCGTCGGGGGACCGCTTTTTACCCCACGACGAGAAAACTGAGTCCGGGGCATTCCCGCTCGCGTTTTCTTGGGACGAGCACCGAAAGTCCTCGAGCTCAGCCCGTTTCCTTCGCTGCAAGTGCATTTCCAGTGGTTTCTGACACCGGACGAGCGTTCGCCACTCTTTGGAAGCTTCGGCCATCTTTTGGACCGTTTTGGGTCGCACCACAGTTCTCCCTCCAACGAGCTCGCTTCCCGACCTATACCTCTGGAAAACGTGTCAGGGAGCATGCTAGGAGTGTGGGTTGAAGTACTCGGAGCACGAGACCCGAAGATCGAAAGACTTATGACCAATACGGAGCAAAGGGAAGAAACCGTCGGGGGACCGCTTTTTACCCCAGGACGAGAAAACTGAGTCCGGGGCATTCCCGCTCGCGTTTTCTTGGGACGAGCACCGGAAGTCCTCGAGCTCAGCCCGTTTCCTTCGCTGCAAGTGCATTTCCAGTGGTTTCTGACACCGGACGAGCGTTCGCCACTCGTTGGAAGCTTCGGCCATCTTTTGGACCGTTTTGGGTCGCACCACAGTTCTCCCTCCAACGAGCTCGCTTCCCGACCTATACCTCCGGAAAACGTGTCAGGGAGCATGCCAGGAGTGTGGGTTGAAGTCCTCGGAGCACGGGACCCGAAGATCGAAAGACTTATGACCAATACGGAGCAAAGGGAAGAAACCGTCGGGGGACCGCTTTTTACCCCAGGACGAGAAAACTGAGTCCGGGGCATTCCCGCTCGCGTTTTCTTGGGACGAGCACCGGAAGTCCTCGAGCTCAGCCCGTTTCCTTCGCTGCAAGTGCATTTCCAGTGGTTTCTGAAACCGGACTAGTTCGCCACTCGTTGGAAGCTTCGGCCATCTTTTGGACCGTTTTGGGTCGCACCACAGTTCTCCCTCCAACGAGCTCGCTTCCCTACCTATACCTCCGGAAAACGTGTCAGGGAGCATGCCAGGAGTGTGGGTTGAAGTCCTCGGAGCACGGGACCCGAAGATCGAAAGACTTATGACCAATACGGAGTAAAGGGAAGAAACCGTCGGGGAACCGCTTTTTACCCCAGGACGAGAAAACTGAGTCCGGGGCATTCCCGCTCGCGTTTTCTTGGGACGAGCACCGGAAGTCCTCGAGCTCAGCCCGTTTCCTTCGCTGCAAGTGCATTTCCAGTGGTTTCTGACACCGGACGAGCGTTCGCCACTCGTTGGAAGCTTCGGCCATCTTTTGGACCGTTTTGGGTCGCACCACAGTTCTCCCTCCAACGAGCTCGCTTCCCTACCTATACCTCCGGAAAACGTGTCAGGGAGCATGCCAGGAGTGTGTTTGAAGTCCTCGGAGCACGGGACCCGAAGATCGAAAGACTTATGACCAATACGGAGAAAAGGGAAGAAACCGTCGGGGGACCGCTTTTTACCCCAGGACGAGAAAACTGAGTCCGGGGCATTCCCGCTCGCGTTTTCTTGGGACGAGCACCGGAAGTCCTCGAGCTCAGCCCGTTTCCTTCACTGCAAGTGCATTTCCAGTGGTTTCTGACACCGGACGAGCGTTCGCCACTCGTTGGAAGCTTCGGCCATCTTTTGGACCGTTTTGGGTCGCACCACAGTTCTCCCTCCAACGAGCTCGCTTCCCGACGTATACCTCCGGAAAACGTGTCAGGGAGCATGCCAGGAGTGTGGGTTGAAGTCCTCGGAGCACGGGACCCGAAGATCGAAAGACTTATGACCAATACGGAGCAAAGGGAAGAAACCGTCGGGGGACCGCTTTTTACCCCAGGACGAGAAAACTGAGTCCGGGGCATTCCCGCTCGCGTTTTCTTGGGACGAGCACCGGAAGTCCTCGAGCTCAGCCCGTTTCCTTCGCTGCAAGTGCATTTCCAGTGGTTTCTGACACCGGACGAGCGTTCGCCACTCGTTGGAAGCTTCGGCCATCTTTTGGACCGTTTTGGGTCGCACCACAGTTCTCCCTCCAACGAGCTCGCTTCCCTACCTATACCTCCGGAAAACGTGTCAGGGAGCATGCCAGGAGTGTGGGTTGAAGTCCTCGGAGCACGGGACCCGAAGATCGAAAGACTTATGACCAATACGGAGCAAAGGGAAGAAACCGTCGGGGGACCGCTTTTTACCCCAGGACGAGAAAACTGAGTCCGGGGCATTCCCGCTCGCGTTTTCTTGGGACGAGCACCGGAAGTCCTCGAGCTCAGCCCGTTTCCTTCGCTGCAAGTGCATTTCCAGTGGTTTCTGACACCGGACGAGCGTTCGCCACTCGTTGGAAGCTTCGGCCATCTTTTGGACCGTTTTGGGTCGCACCACAGTTCTCCCTCCAACGAGCTCGCTTCCCGACGTATACCTCCGGAAAACGTGTCAGGGAGCATGCCAGGAGTGTGGGTTGAAGTCCTCGGAGCACGGGACCCGAAGATCGAAAGACTTATGACCAATACGGAGCAAAGGGAAGAAACCGTCGGGGGACCGCTTTTTACCCCAGGACGAGAAAACTGAGTCCGGGGCATTCCCGCTCGCGTTTTCTTGGGACGAGCACCGGAAGTCCTCGAGCTCAGCCCGTTTCCTTCGCTGCAAGTGCATTTCCAGTGGTTTCTGACACCGGACGAGCGTTCGCCACTCGTTGGAAGCTTCGGCCATCTTTTGGACCGTTTTGGGTCGCACCACAGTTCTCCCTCCAACGAGCTCGCTTCCCGACCTATACCTCCGGAAAACGTGTCAGGGAGCATGCCAGGAGTGTGGGTTGATGTCCTCGGAGCACGGGACCCGAAGATCGAAAGACTTATGACCAATACGGAGCAAAGGGAAGAAACCGTCGGGGGACCGCTTTTTACCCCAGGACGAGAAAACTGAGTCCGGGGCATTCCCGCTCGCGTTTTCTTGGGACGAGCACCGGAAGTCCTCGAGCTCAGCCCGTTTCCTTCGCTGCAAGTGCATTTCCAGTGGTTTCTGACACCGGACGAGCGTTCGCCACTCGTTGGAAGCTTCGGCCATCTTTTGGACCGTTTTGGGTCGCACCACAGTTCTCCCTCCAACGAGCTCGCTTCCCTACCTATACCTCCGGAAAACGTGTCAGGGAGCATGCCAGGAGTGTGGGTTGAAGTCCTCGGAGCACGGGACCCGAAGATCGAAAGACTTATGACCAATACGGAGCAAAGGGAAGAAACCGTCGGGGGACCGCTTTTTACCCCAGGACGAGAAAACTGAGTCCGGGGCATTCCCGCTCGCGTTTTCTTGGGACGAGCACCGGAAGTCCTCGAGCTCAGCCCGTTTCCTTCGCTGCAAGTGCATTTCCAGTGGTTTCTGAAACCGGACGAGCGTTCGCCACTCGTTGGAAGCTTCGGCCATCTTTTGGACCGTTTTGGGTCGCACCACAGTTCTCCCTCCAACGAGCTCGCTTCCCGACCTATACCTCCGGAAAACGTGTCAGGGAGCATGCCAGGAGTGTGGGTTGAAGTCCTCGGAGCACGGGACCCGAAGATCGAAAGACTTATGACCAATACGGAGCAAAGGGAAGAAACCGTCGGGGGACCGCTTTTTACCCCAGGACGAGAAAACTGAGTCCGGGGCATTCCCGCTCGCGTTTTCTTGGGACGAGCACCGGAAGTCCTCGAGCTCAGCCCGTTTCCTTCGCTGCAAGTGCATTTCCAGTGGTTTCTGACACCGGACGAGCGTTCGCCACTCGTTGGAAGCTTCGGCCATCTTTTGGACCGTTTTGGGTCGCACCACAGTTCTCCCTCCAACGAGCTCGCTTCCCGACCTATACCTCCGGAAAACGTGTCAGGGAGCATGCCAGGAGTGTGGGTTGAAGTCCTCGGAGCACGGGACCCGAATATCGAAAGACTTATGACCAATACGGAGCAAAGGGAAGAAACCGTCGGGGGACCGCTTTTTACCCCAGGACGAGAAAACTGAGTCCGGGGCATTCCCGCTCGCGTTTTCTTGGGACGAGCACCGGAAGTCCTCGAGCTCAGCCCGTTTCCTTCGCTGCAAGTGCATTTCCAGTGGTTTCTGACACCGGACGAGCGTTCGCCACTCGTTGGAAGCTTCGGCCATCTTTTGGACCGTTTTGGGTCGCACCACAGTTCTCCCTCCAACGAGCTCGCTTCCCTACCTATACCTCCGGAAAACGTGTCAGGGAGCATGCCAGGAGTGTGGGTTGAAGTCCTCGGAGCACGGGACCCGAAGATCGAAAGACTTATGACCAATACGGAGCAAAGGGAAGAAACCGTCGGGGGACCGCTTTTTACCCCAGGACGAGAAAACTGAGTCCGGGGCATTCCCGCTCGCGTTTTCTTGGGACGAGCACCGGAAGTCCTCGAGCTCAGCCCGTTTCCTTCGCTGCAAGTGCATTTCCAGTGGTTTCTGACACCGGACGAGCGTTCGCCACTCGTTGGAAGCTTCGGCCATCTTTTGGACCGTTTTGGGTCGCACCACAGTTCTCCCTCCAACGAGCTCGCTTCCCGACCTATACCTCCGGAAAACGTGTCAGGGAGCATGCCAGGAGTGTGGGTTGAAGTCCTCGGAGCACGAGACCCGAAGATCGAAAGACTTATGACCAATACGGAGCAAAGGGAAGAAACCGTCGGGGGACCGCTTTTTACCCCAGGACGAGAAAACTGAGTCCGGGGCATTCCCGCTCGCGTTTTCTTGGGACGAGCACCGGAAGTCCTCGAGCTCAGCCCGTTTCCTTCGCTGCAAGTGCATTTCCAGTGGTTTCTGACACCGGACGAGCGTTCGCCACTCGTTGGAAGCTTCGGCCATCTTTTGGACCGTTTTGGGTCGCACCACAGTTCTCCCTCCAACGAGCTCGCTTCCCGACCTATACCTCCGGAAAACGTGTCAGGGAGCATGCCAGGAGTGTGGGTTGAAGTCCTCGGAGCACGTGACCCGAAGATCGAAAGACTTATGACCAATACGGAGCAAAGGGAAGAAACCGTCGGGGGACCGCTTTTTACCCCAGGACGAGAAAACTGAGTCCGGGGCATTCCCGCTCGCGTTTTCTTGGGACGAGCACCGGAAGTCCTCGAGCTCAGCCCGTTTCCTTCGCTGCAAGTGCATTTCCAGTGGTTTCTGACACCGGACGAGCGTTCGCCACTCGTTGGAAGCTTCGGCCATCTTTTGGACCGTTTTGGGTCGCACCACAGTTCTCCCTCCAACGAGCTCGCTTCCCGACCTATACCTCCGGAAAACGTGTCAGGGAGCATGCCAGGAGTGTGGGTTGAAGTCCTCGGAGCACGAGACCCGAAGATCGAAAGACTTATGACCAATACGGAGCAAAGGGAAGAAACCGTCGGGGGACCGCTTTTTACCCCAGGACGAGAAAACTGAGTCCGGGGCATTCCGGCTCGCGTTTTCTTGGGACGAGCACCGGAAGTCCTCGAGCTCAGCCCGTTTCCTTCGCTGCAAGTGCATTTCCAGTGGTTTCTGAAACCGGACTAGTTCGCCACTCGTTGGAAGCTTCGGCCATCTTTTGGACCGTTTTGGGTCGCACCACAGTTCTCCCTCCAACGAGCTCGCTTCCCTACCTATACCTCCGGAAAACGTGTCAGGGAGCATGCCAGGAGTGTGGGTTGAAGTCCTCGGAGCACGGGACCCGAAGATCGAAAGACTTATGACCAATACGGAGTAAAGGGAAGAAACCGTCGGGGGACCGCTTTTTACCCCAGGACGAGAAAACTGAGTCCGGGGCATTCCCGCTCGCGTTTTCTTGGGACGAGCACCGGAAGTCCTCGAGCTCAGCCCGTTTCCTTCGCTGCAAGTGCATTTCCAGTGGTTTCTGACACCGGACGAGCGTTCGCCACTCGTTGGAAGCTTCGGCCATCTTTTGGACCGTTTTGGGTCGCACCACAGTTCTCCCTCCAACGAGCTCGCTTCCCTACCTATACTTCCGGAAAACGTGTCAGGGAGCATGCCAGGAGTGTGGGTTGAAGTCCTCGGAGCACGGGACCCGAAGATCGAAAGACTTATGACCAATACGGAGCAAAGGGAAGAAACCGTCGGGGGACCGCTTTTTACCCCAGGACGAGAAAACTGAGTCCGGGGCATTCCCGCTCGCGTTTTCTTGGGACGAGCACCGGAAGTCCTCGAGCTCAGCCCGTTTCCTTCGCTGCAAGTGCATTTCCAGTGGTTTCTGACACCGGACGAGCGTTCGCCACTTGTTGGAAGCTTCGGCCATCTTTTGGACCGTTTTGGGTCGCACCACAGTTCTCCCTCCAACGAGCTCGCTTCCCGACCTATACCTCCGGAAAACGTGTCAGGGAGCATGCGAGGAGTGTGGGTTGAAGTCCTCGGAGCACGGGACCCGAAGATCGAAAGACTTATGACCAATACGGAGCAAAGGGAAGAAACCGTCGGGGGACCGCTTTTTACCCCAGGACGAGAAAACTGAGTCCGGGGCATTCCCGCTCGCGTTTTCTTGGGACGAGCACCGGAAGTCCTCGAGCTCAGCCCGTTTCCTTCGCTGCAAGTGCATTTCCAGTGGTTTCTGACACCGGACGAGCGTTCGCCACTCGTTGGAAGCTTCGGCCATCTTTTGGACCGTTTTGGGTCGCACCACAGTTCTCCCTCCAACGAGCTCGCTTCCCGACCTATACCTCCGGAAAACGTGTCAGGGAGCATGCCAGGAGTGTGGGTTGAAGTCCTCGGAGCACGAGACCCGAAGATCGAAAGACTTATGACCAATACGGAGCAAAGGGAAGAAACCGTCGGGGGACCGCTTTTTACCCCACGACGAGAAAACTGAGTCCGGGGCATTCCCGCTCGCGTTTTCTTGGGACGAGCACCGAAAGTCCTCGAGCTCAGCCCGTTTCCTTCGCTGCAAGTGCATTTCCAGTGGTTTCTGACACCGGACGAGCGTTCGCCACTCTTTGGAAGCTTCGGCCATCTTTTGGACCGTTTTGGGTCGCACCACAGTTCTCCCTCCAACGAGCTCGCTTCCCGACCTATACCTCTGGAAAACGTGTCAGGGAGCATGCTAGGAGTGTGGGTTGAAGTACTCGGAGCACGAGACCCGAAGATCGAAAGACTTATGACCAATACGGAGCAAAGGGAAGAAACCGTCGGGGGACCGCTTTTTACCCCAGGACGAGAAAACTGAGTCCGGGGCATTCCCGCTCGCGTTTTCTTGGGACGAGCACCGGAAGTCCTCGAGCTCAGCCCGTTTCCTTCGCTGCAAGTGCATTTCCAGTGGTTTCTGACACCGGACGAGCGTTCGCCACTCGTTGGAAGCTTCGGCCATCTTTTGGACCGTTTTGGGTCGCACCACAGTTCTCCCTCCAACGAGCTCGCTTCCCGACCTATACCTCCGGAAAACGTGTCAGGGAGCATGCCAGGAGTGTGGGTTGAAGTCCTCGGAGCACGGGACCCGAAGATCGAAAGACTTATGACCAATACGGAGCAAAGGGAAGAAACCGTCGGGGGACCGCTTTTTACCCCAGGACGAGAAAACTGAGTCCGTGGCATTCCCGCTCGCGTTTTCTTGGGACGAGCACCGGAAGTCCTCGAGCTCAGCCCGTTTCCTTCGCTGCAAGTGCATTTCCAGTGGTTTCTGAAACCGGACTAGTTCGCCACTCGTTGGAAGCTTCGGCCATCTTTTGGACCGTTTTGGGTCGCACCACAGTTCTCCCTCCAACGAGCTCGCTTCCCTACCTATACCTCCGGAAAACGTGTCAGGGAGCATGCCAGGAGTGTGGGTTGAAGTCCTCGGAGCACGGGACCCGAAGATCGAAAGACTTATGACCAATACGGAGTAAAGGGAAGAAACCGTCGGGGGACCGCTTTTTACCCCAGGACGAGAAAACTGAGTCCGGGGCATTCCCGCTCGCGTTTTCTTGGGACGAGCACCGGAAGTCCTCGAGCTCAGCCCGTTTCCTTCGCTGCAAGTGCATTTCCAGTGGTTTCTGACACCGGACGAGCGTTCGCCACTCGTTGGAAGCTTCGGCCATCTTTTGGACCGTTTTGGGTCGCACCACAGTTCTCCCTCCAACGAGCTCGCTTCCCTACCTATACCTCCGGAAAACGTGTCAGGGAGCATGCCAGGAGTGTGTTTGAAGTCCTCGGAGCACGGGACCCGAAGATCGAAAGACTTATGACCAATACGGAGCAAAGGGAAGAAACCGTCGGGGGACCGCTTTTTACCCCAGGACGAGAAAACTGAGTCCGGGGCATTCCCGCTCGCGTTTTCTTGGGACGAGCACCGGAAGTCCTCGAGCTCAGCCCGTTTCCTTCGCTGCAAGTGCATTTCCAGTGGTTTCTGACACCGGACGAGCGTTCGCCACTCGTTGGAAGCTTCGGCCATCTTTTGGACCGTTTTGGGTCGCACCACAGTTCTCCCTCCAACGAGCTCGCTTCCCTACCTATACCTCCGGAAAACGTGTCAGGGAGCATGCCAGGAGTGTGGGTTGAAGTCCTCGGAGCACGGGACCCGAAGATCGAAAGACTTATGACCAATACGGAGCAAAGGGAAGAAACCGTCGGGGGACCGCTTTTTACCCCAGGACGAGAAAACTGAGTCCGGGGCATTCCCGCTCGCGTTTTCTTGGGACGAGCACCGGAAGTCCTCGAGCTCAGCCCGTTTCCTTCGCTGCAAGTGCATTTCCAGTGGTTTCTGAAACCGGACGAGCGTTCGCCACTCGTTGGAAGCTTCGGCCATCTTTTGGACCGTTTTGGGTCGCACCACAGTTCTCCCTCCAACGAGCTCGCTTCCCGACCTATACCTCCGGAAAACGTGTCAGGGAGCATGCCAGGAGTGTGGGTTGAAGTCCTCGGAGCACGGGACCCGAAGATCGAAAGACTTATGACCAATACGGAGCAAAGGGAAGAAACCGTCGGGGGACCGCTTTTTACCCCAGGACGAGAAAACTGAGTCCGGGGCATTCCCGCTCGCGTTTTCTTGGGACGAGCACCGGAAGTCCTCGAGCTCAGCCCGTTTCCTTCGCTGCAAGTGCATTTCCAGTGGTTTCTGACACCGGACGAGCGTTCGCCACTCGTTGGAAGCTTCGGCCATCTTTTGGACCGTTTTGGGTCGCACCACAGTTCTCCCTCCAACGAGCTCGCTTCCCGACCTATACCTCCGGAAAACGTGTCAGGGAGCATGCCAGGAGTGTGGGTTGAAGTCCTCGGAGCACGGGACCCGAAGATCGAAAGACTTATGACCAATACGGAGCAAAGGGAAGAAACCGTCGGGGGACCGCTTTTTACCCCAGGACGAGAAAACTGAGTCCGGGGCATTCCCGCTCGCGTTTTCTTGGGACGAGCACCGGAAGTCCTCGAGCTCAGCCCGTTTCCTTCGCTGCAAGTGCATTTCCAGTTGTTTCTGACACCGGACGAGCGTTCGCCACTCGTTGGAAGCTTCGGCCATCTTTTGGACCGTTTTGGGTCGCACCACAGTTCTCCCTCCAACGAGCTCGCTTCCCGACCTATACCTCCGGAAAACGTGTCAGGGAGCATGCCAGGAGTGTGGGTTGAAGTCCTCGGAGCACGGGACCCGAAGATCGAAAGACTTATGACCAATACGGAGCAAAGGGAAGAAACCGTCGGGGGACCGCTTTTTACCCCAGGACGAGAAAACTGAGTCCGGGGCATTCCCGCTCGCGTTTTCTTGGGACGAGCACCGAAAGTCCTCGAGCTCAGCCCGTTTCCTTCGCTGCAAGTGCATTTCCAGTGGTTTCTGAAACCGGACGAGCGTTCGCCACTCGTTGGAAGCTTCGGCCATCTTTTGGACCCTTTTGGGTCGCACCACAGTTCTCCCTCCAACGAGCTCGCTTCCCTACCTATACCTCCGGAAAACGTGTCAGGGAGCATGCCAGGAGTGTGGGTTGAAGTCCTCGGAGCACGGGACCCGAAGATCGAAAGACTTATGACCAATACGGAGTAAAGGGAAGAAACCGTCGTGGGATCGCTTTTTACCCCAGGACGAGAAAACTGAGTCCGGGGCATTCCCGCTCGCGTTTTCTTGGGACGAGCACCGGAAGTCCTCGAGCTCAGCCCGTTTCCTTCGCTGCAAGTGCATTTCCAGTGGTTTCTGACACCGGACGAGCGTTCGCCACTCGTTGGAAGCTTCGGCCATCTTTTGGACCGTTTTGGGTCGCACCACAGTTCTCCCTCCAACGAGCTCGCTTCCCGACCTATACCTCCGGAAAACGTGTCAGGGAGCATGCCAGGAGTGTGGGTTGAAGTCCTCGGAGCACGAGACCCGAAGATCGAAAGACTTATGACCAATACGGAGCAAAGGGAAGAAACCGTCGGGGGACCGCTTTTTACCCCACGACGAGAAAACTGAGTCCGGGGCATTCCCGCTCGCGTTTTCTTGGGACGAGCACCGAAAGTCCTCGAGCTCAGCCCGTTTCCTTCGCTGCAAGTGCATTTCCAGTGGTTTCTGACACCGGACGAGCGTTCGCCACTCTTTGGAAGCTTCGGCCATCTTTTGGACCGTTTTGGGTCGCACCACAGTTCTCCCTCCAACGAGCTCGCTTCCCGACCTATACCTCTGGAAAACGTGTCAGGGAGCATGCTAGGAGTGTGGGTTGAAGTACTCGGAGCACGAGACCCGAAGATCGAAAGACTTATGACCAATACGGAGCAAAGGGAAGAAACCGTCGGGGGACCGCTTTTTACCCCAGGACGAGAAAACTGAGTCCGGGGCATTCCCGCTCGCGTTTTCTTGGGACGAGCACCGGAAGTCCTCGAGCTCAGCCCGTTTCCTTCGCTGCAAGTGCATTTCCAGTGGTTTCTGACACCGGACGAGCGTTCGCCACTCGTTGGAAGCTTCGGCCATCTTTTGGACCGTTTTGGGTCGCACCACAGTTCTCCCTCCAACGAGCTCGCTTCCCGACCTATACCTCCGGAAAACGTGTCAGGGAGCATGCCAGGAGTGTGGGTTGAAGTCCTCGGAGCACGGGACCCGAAGATCGAAAGACTTATGACCAATACGGAGCAAAGGGAAGAAACCGTCGGGGGACCGCTTTTTACCCCAGGACGAGAAAACTGAGTCCGGGGCATTCCCGCTCGCGTTTTCTTGGGACGAGCACCGGAAGTCCTCGAGCTCAGCCCGTTTCCTTCGCTGCAAGTGCATTTCCAGTGGTTTCTGAAACCGGACTAGTTCGCCACTCGTTGGAAGCTTCGGCCATCTTTTGGACCGTTTTGGGTCGCACCACAGTTCTCCCTCCAACGAGCTCGCTTCCCTACCTATACCTCCGGAAAACGTGTCAGGGAGCATGCCAGGAGTGTGGGTTGAAGTCCTCGGAGCACGGGACCCGAAGATCGAAAGACTTATGACCAATACGGAGTAAAGGGAAGAAACCGTCGGGGAACCGCTTTTTACCCCAGGACGAGAAAACTGAGTCCGGGGCATTCCCGCTCGCGTTTTCTTGGGACGAGCACCGGAAGTCCTCGAGCTCAGCCCGTTTCCTTCGCTGCAAGTGCATTTCCAGTGGTTTCTGACACCGGACGAGCGTTCGCCACTCGTTGGAAGCTTCGGCCATCTTTTGGACCGTTTTGGGTCGCACCACAGTTCTCCCTCCAACGAGCTCGCTTCCCTACCTATACCTCCGGAAAACGTGTCAGGGAGCATGCCAGGAGTGTGTTTGAAGTCCTCGGAGCACGGGACCCGAAGATCGAAAGACTTATGACCAATACGGAGAAAAGGGAAGAAACCGTCGGGGGACCGCTTTTTACCCCAGGACGAGAAAACTGAGTCCGGGGCATTCCCGCTCGCGTTTTCTTGGGACGAGCACCGGAAGTCCTCGAGCTCAGCCCGTTTCCTTCACTGCAAGTGCATTTCCAGTGGTTTCTGACACCGGACGAGCGTTCGCCACTCGTTGGAAGCTTCGGCCATCTTTTGGACCGTTTTGGGTCGCACCACAGTTCTCCCTCCAACGAGCTCGCTTCCCGACGTATACCTCCGGAAAACGTGTCAGGGAGCATGCCAGGAGTGTGGGTTGAAGTCCTCGGAGCACGGGACCCGAAGATCGAAAGACTTATGACCAATACGGAGCAAAGGGAAGAAACCGTCGGGGGACCGCTTTTTACCCCAGGACGAGAAAACTGAGTCCGGGGCATTCCCGCTCGCGTTTTCTTGGGACGAGCACCGGAAGTCCTCGAGCTCAGCCCGTTTCCTTCGCTGCAAGTGCATTTCCAGTGGTTTCTGACACCGGACGAGCGTTCGCCACTCGTTGGAAGCTTCGGCCATCTTTTGGACCGTTTTGGGTCGCACCACAGTTCTCCCTCCAACGAGCTCGCTTCCCTACCTATACCTCCGGAAAACGTGTCAGGGAGCATGCCAGGAGTGTGGGTTGAAGTCCTCGGAGCACGGGACCCGAAGATCGAAAGACTTATGACCAATACGGAGCAAAGGGAAGAAACCGTCGGGGGACCGCTTTTTACCCCAGGACGAGAAAACTGAGTCCGGGGCATTCCCGCTCGCGTTTTCTTGGGACGAGCACCGGAAGTCCTCGAGCTCAGCCCGTTTCCTTCGCTGCAAGTGCATTTCCAGTGGTTTCTGACACCGGACGAGCGTTCGCCACTCGTTGGAAGCTTCGGCCATCTTTTGGACCGTTTTGGGTCGCACCACAGTTCTCCCTCCAACGAGCTCGCTTCCCGACGTATACCTCCGGAAAACGTGTCAGGGAGCATGCCAGGAGTGTGGGTTGAAGTCCTCGGAGCACGGGACCCGAAGATCGAAAGACTTATGACCAATACGGAGCAAAGGGAAGAAACCGTCGGGGGACCGCTTTTTACCCCAGGACGAGAAAACTGAGTCCGGGGCATTCCCGCTCGCGTTTTCTTGGGACGAGCACCGGAAGTCCTCGAGCTCAGCCCGTTTCCTTCGCTGCAAGTGCATTTCCAGTGGTTTCTGACACCGGACGAGCGTTCGCCACTCGTTGGAAGCTTCGGCCATCTTTTGGACCGTTTTGGGTCGCACCACAGTTCTCCCTCCAACGAGCTCGCTTCCCGACCTATACCTCCGGAAAACGTGTCAGGGAGCATGCCAGGAGTGTGGGTTGATGTCCTCGGAGCACGGGACCCGAAGATCGAAAGACTTATGACCAATACGGAGCAAAGGGAAGAAACCGTCGGGGGACCGCTTTTTACCCCAGGACGAGAAAACTGAGTCCGGGGCATTCCCGCTCGCGTTTTCTTGGGACGAGCACCGGAAGTCCTCGAGCTCAGCCCGTTTCCTTCGCTGCAAGTGCATTTCCAGTGGTTTCTGACACCGGACGAGCGTTCGCCACTCGTTGGAAGCTTCGGCCATCTTTTGGACCGTTTTGGGTCGCACCACAGTTCTCCCTCCAACGAGCTCGCTTCCCTACCTATACCTCCGGAAAACGTGTCAGGGAGCATGCCAGGAGTGTGGGTTGAAGTCCTCGGAGCACGGGACCCGAAGATCGAAAGACTTATGACCAATACGGAGCAAAGGGAAGAAACCGTCGGGGGACCGCTTTTTACCCCAGGACGAGAAAACTGAGTCCGGGGCATTCCCGCTCGCGTTTTCTTGGGACGAGCACCGGAAGTCCTCGAGCTCAGCCCGTTTCCTTCGCTGCAAGTGCATTTCCAGTGGTTTCTGAAACCGGACGAGCGTTCGCCACTCGTTGGAAGCTTCGGCCATCTTTTGGACCGTTTTGGGTCGCACCACAGTTCTCCCTCCAACGAGCTCGCTTCCCGACCTATACCTCCGGAAAACGTGTCAGGGAGCATGCCAGGAGTGTGGGTTGAAGTCCTCGGAGCACGGGACCCGAAGATCGAAAGACTTATGACCAATACGGAGCAAAGGGAAGAAACCGTCGGGGGACCGCTTTTTACCCCAGGACGAGAAAACTGAGTCCGGGGCATTCCCGCTCGCGTTTTCTTGGGACGAGCACCGGAAGTCCTCGAGCTCAGCCCGTTTCCTTCGCTGCAAGTGCATTTCCAGTGGTTTCTGACACCGGACGAGCGTTCGCCACTCGTTGGAAGCTTCGGCCATCTTTTGGACCGTTTTGGGTCGCACCACAGTTCTCCCTCCAACGAGCTCGCTTCCCGACCTATACCTCCGGAAAACGTGTCAGGGAGCATGCCAGGAGTGTGGGTTGATGTCCTCGGAGCACGGGACCCGAATATCGAAAGACTTATGACCAATACGGAGCAAAGGGAAGAAACCGTCGGGGGACCGCTTTTTACCCCAGGACGAGAAAACTGAGTCCGGGGCATTCCCGCTCGCGTTTTCTTGGGACGAGCACCGGAAGTCCTCGAGCTCAGCCCGTTTCCTTCGCTGCAAGTGCATTTCCAGTGGTTTCTGACACCGGACGAGCGTTCGCCACTCGTTGGAAGCTTCGGCCATCTTTTGGACCGTTTTGGGTCGCACCACAGTTCTCCCTCCAACGAGCTCGCTTCCCTACCTATACCTCCGGAAAACGTGTCAGGGAGCATGCCAGGAGTGTGGGTTGAAGTCCTCGGAGCACGGGACCCGAAGATCGAAAGACTTATGACCAATACGGAGCAAAGGGAAGAAACCGTCGGGGGACCGCTTTTTACCCCAGGACGAGAAAACTGAGTCCGGGGCATTCCCGCTCGCGTTTTCTTGGGACGAGCACCGGAAGTCCTCGAGCTCAGCCCGTTTCCTTCGCTGCAAGTGCATTTCCAGTGGTTTCTGACACCGGACGAGCGTTCGCCACTCGTTGGAAGCTTCGGCCATCTTTTGGACCGTTTTGGGTCGCACCACAGTTCTCCCTCCAACGAGCTCGCTTCCCTACCTATACCTCCGGAAAACGTGTCAGGGAGCATGCCAGGAGTGTGGGTTGAAGTCCTCGGAGCACGGGACCCGAAGATCGAAAGACTTATGACCAATACGGAGTAAAGGGAAGAAACCGTCGGGGAACCGCTTTTTACCCCAGGACGAGAAAACTGAGTCCGGGGCATTCCCGCTCGCGTTTTCTTGGGACGAGCACCGGAAGTCCTCGAGCTCAGCCCGTTTCCTTCGCTGCAAGTGCATTTCCAGTGGTTTCTGACACCGGACGAGCGTTCGCCACTCGTTGGAAGCTTCGGCCATCTTTTGGACCGTTTTGGGTCGCACCACAGTTCTCCCTCCAACGAGCTCGCTTCCCTACCTATACCTCCGGAAAACGTGTCAGGGAGCATGCCAGGAGTGTGTTTGAAGTCCTCGGAGCACGGGACCCGAAGATCGAAAGACTTATGACCAATACGGAGAAAAGGGAAGAAACCGTCGGGGGACCGCTTTTTACCCCAGGACGAGAAAACTGAGTCCGGGGCATTCCCGCTCGCGTTTTCTTGGGACGAGCACCGGAAGTCCTCGAGCTCAGCCCGTTTCCTTCACTGCAAGTGCATTTCCAGTGGTTTCTGACACCGGACGAGCGTTCGCCACTCGTTGGAAGCTTCGGCCATCTTTTGGACCGTTTTGGGTCGCACCACAGTTCTCCCTCCAACGAGCTCGCTTCCCGACGTATACCTCCGGAAAACGTGTCAGGGAGCATGCCAGGAGTGTGGGTTGAAGTCCTCGGAGCACGGGACCCGAAGATCGAAAGACTTATGACCAATACGGAGCAAAGGGAAGAAACCGTCGGGGGACCGCTTTTTACCCTAGGACGAGAAAACTGAGTCCGGGGCATTCCCGCTCGCGTTTTCTTGGGACGAGCACCGGAAGTCCTCGAGCTCAGCCCGTTTCCTTCGCTGCAAGTGCATTTCCAGTGGTTTCTGACACCGGACGAGCGTTCGCCACTCGTTGGAAGCTTCGGCCATCTTTTGGACCGTTTTGGGTCGCACCACAGTTCTCCCTCCAACGAGCTCGCTTCCCTACCTATACCTCCGGAAAACGTGTCAGGGAGCATGCCAGGAGTGTGGGTTGAAGTCCTCGGAGCACGGGACCCGAAGATCGAAAGACTTATGACCAATACGGAGCAAAGGGAAGAAACCGTCGGGGGACCGCTTTTTACCCCAGGACGAGAAAACTGAGTCCGGGGCATTCCCGCTCGCGTTTTCTTGGGACGAGCACCGGAAGTCCTCGAGCTCAGCCCGTTTCCTTCGCTGCAAGTGCATTTCCAGTGGTTTCTGACACCGGACGAGCGTTCGCCACTCGTTGGAAGCTTCGGCCATCTTTTGGACCGTTTTGGGTCGCACCACAGTTCTCCCTCCAACGAGCTCGCTTCCCGACGTATACCTCCGGAAAACGTGTCAGGGAGCATGCCAGGAGTGTGGGTTGAAGTCCTCGGAGCACGGGACCCGAAGATCGAAAGACTTATGACCAATACGGAGCAAAGGGAAGAAACCGTCGGGGGACCGCTTTTTACCCCAGGACGAGAAAACTGAGTCCGGGGCATTCCCGCTCGCGTTTTCTTGGGACGAGCACCGGAAGTCCTCGAGCTCAGCCCGTTTCCTTCGCTGCAAGTGCATTTCCAGTGGTTTCTGACACCGGACGAGCGTTCGCCACTCGTTGGAAGCTTCGGCCATCTTTTGGACCGTTTTGGGTCGCACCACAGTTCTCCCTCCAACGAGCTCGCTTCCCGACCTATACCTCCGGAAAACGTGTCAGGGAGCATGCCAGGAGTGTGGGTTGATGTCCTCGGAGCACGGGACCCGAAGATCGAAAGACTTATGACCAATACGGAGCAAAGGGAAGAAACCGTCGGGGGACCGCTTTTTACCCCAGGACGAGAAAACTGAGTCCGGGGCATTCCCGCTCGCGTTTTCTTGGGACGAGCACCGGAAGTCCTCGAGCTCAGCCCGTTTCCTTCGCTGCAAGTGCATTTCCAGTGGTTTCTGACACCGGACGAGCGTTCGCCACTCGTTGGAAGCTTCGGCCATCTTTTGGACCGTTTTGGGTCGCACCACAGTTCTCCCTCCAACGAGCTCGCTTCCCTACCTATACCTCCGGAAAACGTGTCAGGGAGCATGCCAGGAGTGTGGGTTGAAGTCCTCGGAGCACGGGACCCGAAGATCGAAAGACTTATGACCAATACGGAGCAAAGGGAAGAAACCGTCGGGGGACCGCTTTTTACCCCAGGACGAGAAAACTGAGTCCGGGGCATTCCCGCTCGCGTTTTCTTGGGACGAGCACCGGAAGTCCTCGAGCTCAGCCCGTTTCCTTCGCTGCAAGTGCATTTCCAGTGGTTTCTGAAACCGGACGAGCGTTCGCCACTCGTTGGAAGCTTCGGCCATCTTTTGGACCGTTTTGGGTCGCACCACAGTTCTCCCTCCAACGAGCTCGCTTCCCGACCTATACCTCCGGAAAACGTGTCAGGGAGCATGCCAGGAGTGTGGGTTGAAGTCCTCGGAGCACGGGACCCGAAGATCGAAAGACTTATGACCAATACGGAGCAAAGGGAAGAAACCGTCGGGGGACCGCTTTTTACCCCAGGACGAGAAAACTGAGTCCGGGGCATTCCCGCTCGCGTTTTCTTGGGACGAGCACCGGAAGTCCTCGAGCTCAGCCCGTTTCCTTCGCTGCAAGTGCATTTCCAGTGGTTTCTGACACCGGACGAGCGTTCGCCACTCGTTGGAAGCTTCGGCCATCTTTTGGACCGTTTTGGGTCGCACCACAGTTCTCCCTCCAACGAGCTCGCTTCCCGACCTATACCTCCGGAAAACGTGTCAGGGAGCATGCCAGGAGTGTGGGTTGAAGTCCTCGGAGCACGGGACCCGAATATCGAAAGACTTATGACCAATACGGAGCAAAGGGAAGAAACCGTCGGGGGACCGCTTTTTACCCCAGGACGAGAAAACTGAGTCCGGGGCATTCCCGCTCGCGTTTTCTTGGGACGAGCACCGGAAGTCCTCGAGCTCAGCCCGTTTCCTTCGCTGCAAGTGCATTTCCAGTGGTTTCTGACACCGGACGAGCGTTCGCCACTCGTTGGAAGCTTCGGCCATCTTTTGGACCGTTTTGGGTCGCACCACAGTTCTCCCTCCAACGAGCTCGCTTCCCTACCTATACCTCCGGAAAACGTGTCAGGGAGCATGCCAGGAGTGTGGGTTGAAGTCCTCGGAGCACGGGACCCGAAGATCGAAAGACTTATGACCAATACGGAGCAAAGGGAAGAAACCGTCGGGGGACCGCTTTTTACCCCAGGACGAGAAAACTGAGTCCGGGGCATTCCCGCTCGCGTTTTCTTGGGACGAGCACCGGAAGTCCTCGAGCTCAGCCCGTTTCCTTCGCTGCAAGTGCATTTCCAGTGGTTTCTAACACCGGACGAGCGTTCGCCACTCGTTGGAAGCTTCGGCCATCTTTTGGACCGTTTTGGGTCGCACCACAGTTCTCCCTCCAACGAGCTCGCTTCCCGACCTATACCTCCGGAAAACGTGTCAGGGAGCATGCCAGGAGTGTGGGTTGATGTCCTCGGAGCACGGGACCCGAAGATCGAAAGACTTATGACCAATACGGAGCAAAGGGAAGAAACCGTCGGGGGACCGCTTTTTACCCCAGGACGAGAAAACTGAGTCCGGGGCATTCCCGCTCGCGTTTTCTTGGGACGAGCACCGGAAGTCCTCGAGCTCAGCCCGTTTCCTTCGCTGCAAGTGCATTTCCAGTGGTTTCTGACACCGGACGAGCGTTCGCCACTCGTTGGAAGCTTCGGCCATCTTTTGGACCGTTTTGGGTCGCACCACAGTTCTCCCTCCAACGAGCTCGCTTCCCTACCTATACTTCCGGAAAACGTGTCAGGGAGCATGCCAGGAGTGTGGGTTGAAGTCCTCGGAGCACGGGACCCGAAGATCGAAAGACTTATGACCAATACGGAGCAAAGGGAAGAAACCGTCGGGGGACCGCTTTTTACCCCAGGACGAGAAAACTGAGTCCGGGGCATTCCCGCTCGCGTTTTCTTGGGACGAGCACCGGAAGTCCTCGAGCTCAGCCCGTTTCCTTCGCTGCAAGTGCATTTCCAGTGGTTTCTGACACCGGACGAGCGTTCGCCACTTGTTGGAAGCTTCGGCCATCTTTTGGACCGTTTTGGGTCGCACCACAGTTCTCCCTCCAACGAGCTCGCTTCCCGACCTATACCTCCGGAAAACGTGTCAGGGAGCATGCGAGGAGTGTGGGTTGAAGTCCTCGGAGCACGGGACCCGAAGATCGAAAGACTTATGACCAATACGGAGCAAAGGGAAGAAACCGTCGGGGGACCGCTTTTTACCCCAGGACGAGAAAACTGAGTCCGGGGCATTCCCGCTCGCGTTTTCTTGGGACGAGCACCGGAAGTCCTCGAGCTCAGCCCGTTTCCTTCGCTGCAAGTGCATTTCCAGTGGTTTCTGACACCGGACGAGCGTTCGCCACTCGTTGGAAGCTTCGGCCATCTTTTGGACCGTTTTGGGTCGCACCACAGTTCTCCCTCCAACGAGCTCGCTTCCCGACCTATACCTCCGGAAAACGTCTCAGGGAGCATGCCAGGAGTGTGGGTTGAAGTCCTCGGAGCACGGGACCCGAAGATCGAAAGACTTATGACCAATACGGAGCAAAGGGAAGAAACCGTCGGGGGACCGCTTTTTACCCCAGGACGAGAAAACTGAGTCCGGGGCATTCCCGCTCGCGTTTTCTTGGGACGAGCACCGGAAGTCCTCGAGCTCAGCCCGTTTCCTTCGCTGCAAGTGCATTTCCAGTGGTTTCTGACACCGGACGAGCGTTCGCCACTCGTTGGAAGCTTCGGCCATCTTTTGGACCGTTTTGGGTCGCACCACAGTTCTCCCTCCAACGAGCTCGCTTCCCTACCTATACCTCCGGAAAACGTGTCAGGGAGCATGCCAGGAGTGTGGGTTGAAGTCCTCGGAGCACGGGACCCGAAGATCGAAAGACTTATGACCAATACGGAGCAAAGGGAAGAAACCGTCGGGGGACCGCTTTTTACCCCAGGACGACAAAACTGAGTCCGGGGCATTCCCGCTCGCGTTTTCTTGGGACGAGCACCGGAAGTCCTCGAGCTCAGCCCGTTTCCTTCGCTGCAAGTGCATTTCCAGTGGTTTCTGACACCGGACGAGCGTTCGCCACTCGTTGGAAGCTTCGGCCATCTTTTGGACCGTTTTGGGTCGCACCACAGTTCTCCCTCCAACGAGCTCGCTTCCCGACCTATACCTCGGGAAAACGTGTCAGGGAGCATGCCAGGAGTGTGGGTTGAAGTCCTCGGAGCACGGGACCCGAAGATCGAAAGACTTATGACCAATACGGAGCAAAGGGAAGAAACCGTCGGGGGACCGCTTTTTACCCCAGGACGAGAAAACTGAGTCCGGGGCATTCCCGCTCGCGTTTTCTTGGGACGAGCACCGGAAGTCCTCGAGCTCAGCCCGTTTCCTTCGCTGCAAGTGCATTTCCAGTGGTTTCTGACACCGGACGAGCGTTCGCCACTCGTTGGAAGCTTCGGCCATCTTTTGGACCGTTTTGGGTCGCACCACAGTTCTCCCTCCAACGAGCTCGCTTCCCTACCTATACCTCCGGAAAACGTGTCAGGGAGCATGCCAGGAGTGTGGGTTGAAGTCCTCGGAGCACGGGACCCGAAGATCGAAAGACTTATGACCAATACGGAGCAAAGGGAAGAAACCGTCGGGGAACCGCTTTTTACCCCAGGACGAGAAAACTGAGTCCGGGGCATTCCTGCTCGCGTTTTCTTTGGACGAGCATCGGAAGTCCTCGAGCTCAGCCCGTTTCCTTCGCTGCAAGTGCATTTCCAGTGGTTTCTGACACCGGACGAGCGTTCGCCACTCGTTGGAAGCTTCGGCCATCTTTTGGACCGTTTTGGGTCGCACCACAGTTCTCCCTCCAACGAGCTCGCTTCCCGACCTATACCTCCGGAAAACGTGTCAGGGAGCATGCCAGGAGTGTGGGTTGAAGTCCTCGGAGCACGGGACCCGAAGATCGAAAGACTTATGACCAATACGGAGCAAAGGGAAGAAACCGTCGGGGGACCGCTTTTTACCCCAGGACGAGAAAACTGAGTCCGGGGCATTCCCGCTCGCGTTTTCTTGGGACGAGCACCGGAAGTCCTCGAGCTCAGCCCGTTTCCTTCGCTGCAAGTGCATTTCCAGTGGTTTCTGACACCGGACGAGCGTTCGCCACTCGTTGGAAGCTTCGGCCATCTTTTGGACCGTTTTGGGTCGCACCACAGTTCTCCCTCCAACGAGCTCGCTTCCCTACCTATACCTCCGGAAAACGTGTCAGGGAGCATGCCAGGAGTGTGGGTTGAAGTCCTCGGAGCACGGGACCCGAAGATCGAAAGACTTATGACCAATACGGAGCAAAGGGAAGAAACCGTCGGGGGACCGCTTTTTACCCCAGGACGAGAAAACTGAGTCCGGGGCATTCCTGCTCGCGTTTTCTTTGGACGAGCATCGGAAGTCCTCGAGCTCAGCCCGTTTCCTTCGCTGCAAGTGCATTTCCAGTGGTTTCTGACACCGGACGAGCGTTCGCCACTCGTTGGAAGCTTCGGCCATCTTTTGGACCGTTTTGGGTCGCACCACAGTTCTCCCTCCAACGAGCTCGCTTCCCGACCTATACCTCCGGAAAACGTGTCAGGGAGCATGCCAGGAGTGTGGGTTGAAGTCCTCGGAGCACGGGACCCGAATATCGAAAGACTTATGACCAATACGGAGCAAAGGGAAGAAACCGTCGGGGGACCGCTTTTTACCCCAGGACGAGAAAACTGAGTCCGGGGCATTCCCGCTCGCGTTTTCTTGGGACGAGCACCGGAAGTCCTCGAGCTCAGCCCGTTTCCTTCGCTGCAAGTGCATTTCCAGTGGTTTCTGACACCGGACGAGCGTTCGCCACTCGTTGGAAGCTTCGGCCATCTTTTGGACCGTTTTGGGTCGCACCACAGTTCTCCCTCCAACGAGCTCGCTTCCCTACCTATACCTCCGGAAAACGTGTCAGGGAGCATGCCAGGAGTGTGGGTTGAAGTCCTCGGAGCACGGGACCCGAAGATCGAAAGACTTATGACCAATACGGAGCAAAGGGAAGAAACCGTCGGGGGACCGCTTTTTACCCCAGGACGAGAAAACTGAGTCCGGGGCATTCCCGCTCGCGTTTTCTTGGGACGAGCACCGGAAGTCCTCGAGCTCAGCCCGTTTCCTTCGCTGCAAGTGCATTTCCAGTGGTTTCTGACACCGGACGAGCGTTCGCCACTCGTTGGAAGCTTCGGCCATCTTTTGGACCGTTTTGGGTCGCACCACAGTTCTCCCTCCAACGAGCTCGCTTCCCGACCTATACCTCCGGAAAACGTGTCAGGGAGCATGCCAGGAGTGTGGGTTGAAGTCCTCGGAGCACGGGACCCGAAGATCGAAAGACTTATGACCAATACGGAGCAAAGGGAAGAAACCGTCGGGGGACCGCTTTTTACCCCAGGACGAGAAAACTGAGTCCGGGGCATTCCCGCTCGCGTTTTCTTGGGACGAGCACCGGAAGTCCTCGAGCTCAGCCCGTTTCCTTCGCTGCAAGTGCATTTCCAGTGGTTTCTGACACCGGACGAGCGTTCGCCACTCGTTGGAAGCTTCGGCCATCTTTTGGACCGTTTTGGGTCGCACCACAGTTCTCCCTCCAACGAGCTCGCTTCCCGACCTATACCTCCGGAAAACGTGTCAGGGAGCATGCCAGGAGTGTGGGTTGAAGTCCTCGGAGCACGGGACCCGAAGATCGAAAGACTTATGACCAATACGGAGCAAAGGGAAGAAACCGTCGGGGGACCGCTTTTTACCCCAGGACGAGAAAACTGAGTCCGGGGCATTCCCGCTCGCGTTTTCTTGGGACGAGCACCGGAAGTCCTCGAGCTCAGCCCGTTTCCTTCGCTGCAAGTGCATTTCCAGTGGTTTCTGACACCGGACGAGCGTTCGCCACTCGTTGGAAGCTTCGGCCATCTTTTGGACCGTTTTGGGTCGCACTACAGTTCTCCCTCCAACGAGCTCGCTTCCCTACATATACCTCCGGAAAACGTGTCAGGGAGCATGCCAGGAGTGTGGGTTGAAGTCCTCGGAGCACGGGACCCGAAGATCGAAAGACTTATGACCAATACGGAGCAAAGGGAAGAAACCGTCGGGGGACCGCTTTTTACCCCAGGACGAGAAAACTGAGTCCGGGGCATTCCCGCTCGCGTTTTCATGGGACGAGCACCGGAAGTCCTCGAGCTCAGCCCGTTTCCTTCGCTGCAAGTGCATTTCCAGTGGTTTCTGACACCGGACGAGCGTTCGCCACTCGTTGGAAGCTTCGGCCATCTTTTGGACCGTTTTGGGTCGCACCACAGTTCTCCCTCCAACGAGCTCGCTTCCCGACCTATACCTCCGGAAAACGTGTCAGGGAGCATGCCAGGAGTGTGGGTTGAAGTCCTCGGAGCACGGGACCCGAAGATCGAAAGACTTATGACCAATACGGAGCAAAGGGAAGAAACCGTCGGGGGACCGCTTTTTACCCCAGGACGAGAAAACTGAGTCCGGGGCATTCCCGCTCGCGTTTTCTTGGGACGAGCACCGGAAGTCCTCGAGCTCAGCCCGTTTCCTTCGCTGCAAGTGCATTTCCAGTGGTTTCTGACACCGGACGAGCGTTCGCCACTCGTTGGAAGCTTCGGCCATCTTTTGGACCGTTTTGGGTCGCACCACAGTTCTCCCTCCAACGAGCTCGCTTCCCGACCTATACCTCCGGAAAACGTGTCAGGGAGCATGCCAGGAGTATGGGTTGAAGTCCTCGGAGCACGGGACCCGAAGATCGAAAGACTTATGACCAATACGGAGCAAAGGGAAGAAACCGTCGGGGGACCGCTTTTTACCCCAGGACGAGAAAACTGAGTCCGGGGCATTCCCGCTCGCGTTTTCTTGGGACGAGCACCGGAAGTCCTCGAGCTCAGCCCGTTTCCTTCGCTGCAAGTGCATTTCCAGTGGTTTCTGACACCGGACGAGCGTTCGCCACTCGTTGGAAGCTTCGGCCATCTTTTGGACCGTTTTGGGTCGCACTACAGTTCTCCCTCCAACGAGCTCGCTTCCCTACATATACCTCCGGAAAACGTGTCAGGGAGCATGCCAGGAGTGTGGGTTGAAGTCCTCGGAGCACGGGACCCGAAGATCGAAAGACTTATGACCAATACGGAGCAAAGGGAAGAAACCGTCGGGGGACCGCTTTTTACCCCAGGACGAGAAAACTGAGTCCGGGGCATTCCCGCTCGCGTTTTCATGGGACGAGCACCGGAAGTCCTCGAGCTCAGCCCGTTTCCTTCGCTGCAAGTGCATTTCCAGTGGTTTCTGACACCGGACGAGCGTTCGCCACTCGTTGGAAGCTTCGGCCATCTTTTGGACCGTTTTGGGTCGCACCACAGTTCTCCCTCCAACGAGCTCGCTTCCCGACCTATACCTCCGGAAAACGTGTCAGGGAGCATGCCAGGAGTGTGGGTTGAAGTCCTCGGAGCACGGGACCCGAAGATCGAAAGACTTATGACCAATACGGAGCAAAGGGAAGAAACCGTCGGGGGACCGCTTTTTACCCCAGGACGAGAAAACTGAGTCCGGGGCATTCCCGCTCGCGTTTTCTTGGGACGAGCACCGGAAGTCCTCGAGCTCAGCCCGTTTCCTTCGCTGCAAGTGCATTTCCAGTGGTTTCTGACACCGGACGAGCGTTCGCCACTCGTTGGAAGCTTCGGCCATCTTTTGGACCGTTTTGGGTCGCACCACAGTTCTCCCTCCAACGAGCTCGCTTCCCGACCTATACCTCCGGAAAACGTGTCAGGGAGCATGCCAGGAGTGTGGGTTGAAGTCCTCGGAGCACGAGACCCGAAGATCGAAAGACTTATGACCAATACGGAGCAAAGGGAAGAAACCGTCGGGGGACCGCTTTTTACCCCAGGACGAGAAAACTGAGTCCGGGGCTTTCCCGCTCGCGTTTTCTTGGGACGAGCACCGGAAGTCCTCGAGCTCAGCCCGTTTCCTTCGCTGCAAGTGCATTTCCAGTGGTTTCTGACACCGGACGAGCGTTCGCCACTCGTTGGAAGCTTCGGCCATCTTTTGGACCGTTTTGGGTCGCACCACAGTTCTCCCTCCAACGAGCTCGCTTTCCGACCTATACCTCCGGAAAACGTGTCAGGGAGCATGCCAGGAGTGTGGGTTGAAGTCCTCGGAGCACGAGACCCGAAGATCGAAAGACTTATGACCAATACGGAGCAAAGGGAAGAAACCGTCGGGGGACCGCTTTTTACCCCAGGACGAGAAAACTGAGTCCGGGGCATTCCCGCTCGCGTTTTCTTGGGACGAGCACCGGAAGTCCTCGAGCTCAGCCCGTTTCCTTCGCTGCAAGTGCATTTCCAGTGGTTTCTGACACCGGACGAGCGTTCGCCACTCGTTGGAAGCTTCGGCCATCTTTTGGACCGTTTTGGGTCGCACCACAGTTCTCCCTCCAACGAGCTCGCTTCCCGACCTATACCTCCGGAAAACGTGTCAGGGAGCATGCCAGGAGTGTGGGTTGAAGTCCTCGGAGCACGAGACCCGAAGATCGAAAGACTTATGACCAATACGGAGCAAAGGGAAGAAACCGTCGGGGGACCGCTTTTTACCCCAGGACGAGAAAACTGAGTCCGGGGCATTCCCGCTCGCGTTTTCTTGGGACGAGCACCGGAAGTCCTCGAGCTCAGCCCGTTTCCTTCGCTGCAAGTGCATTTCCAGTGGTTTCTGACACCGGACGAGCGTTCGCCACTCGTTGGAAGCTTCGGCCATCTTTTGGACCGTTTTGGGTCGCACCACAGTTCTCCCTCCAACGAGCTCGCTTCCCGACCTATACCTCCGGAAAACGTGTCAGGGAGCATGCCAGGAGTGTGGGTTGAAGTCCTCGGAGCACGAGACCCGAAGATCGAAAGACTTATGACCAATACGGAGCAAAGGGAAGAAACCGTCGGGGGACCGCTTTTTACCCCAGGACGAGAAAACTGAGTCCGGGGCATTCCCCCTCGCGTTTTCTTGGGACGAGCACCGGAAGTCCTCGAGCTCAGCCCGTTTCCTTCGCTGCAAGTGCATTTCCAGTGGTTTCTGACACCGGACGAGCGTTCGCCACTCGTTGGAAGCTTCGGCCATCTTTTGGACCGTTTTGGGTCGCACCACAGTTCTCCCTCCAACGAGCTCGCTTCCCGACCTATACCTCCGGAAAACGTGTCGGGGAGCATGCCAGGAGTGTGGGTTGAAGTCCTCGGAGCACGAGACCCGAAGATCGAAAGACTTATGACCAATACGGAGCAAAGGGAAGAAACCGTCGGGGGACCGCTTTTTACCCCAGGACGAGAAAACTGAGTCCGGGGCATTCCCGCTCGCGTTTTCTTGGGACGAGCACCGGAAGTCCTCGAGCTCAGCCCGTTTCCTTCGCTGCAAGTGCATTTCCAGTGGTTTCTGACACCGGACGAGCGTTCGCCACTCGTTGGAAGCTTCGGCCATCTTTTGGACCGTTTTGGGTCGCACCACAGTTCTCCCTCCAACGAGCTCGCTTCCCGACCTATACCTCCGGAAAACGTGTCAGGGAGCATGCCAGGAGTGTGGGTTGAAGTCCTCGGAGCACGAGACCCGAAGATCGAAAGACTTATGACCAATACGAAGCAAAGGGAAGAAACCGTCGGGGGACCGCTTTTTACCCCAGGACGAGAAAACTGAGTCCGGGGCATTCCCGCTCGCGTTTTCTTGGGACGAGCACCGGAAGTCCTCGAGCTCAGCCCGTTTCCTTCGCTGCAAGTGCATTTCCAGTGGTTTCTGACACCGGACGAGCGTTCGCCACTCGTTGGAAGCTTCGGCCATCTTTTGGACCGTTTTGGGTCGCACCACAGTTCTCCCTCCAACGAGCTCGCTTCCCGACCTATACCTCCGGAAAACGTGTCAGGGAGCATGCCAGGAGTGTGGGTTGAAGTCCTCGGAGCACGAGACCCGAAGATCGAAAGACTTATGACCAATAAGGAGCAAAGGGAAGAAACCGTCGGGGGACCGCTTTTTACCCCAGGACGAGAAAACTGAGTCCGGGGCATTCCCGCTCGCGTTTTCTTGGGACGAGCACCGGAAGTCCTCGAGCTCAGCCCGTTTCCTTCGCTGCAAGTGCATTTCCAGTGGTTTCTGACACCGGACGAGCGTTCGCCACTCGTTGGAAGCTTCGGCCATCTTTTGGACCGTTTTGGGTCGCACCACAGTTCTCCCTCCAACGAGCTCGCTTCCCGACCTATACCTCCGGAAAACGTGTCAGGGAGCATGCCAGGAGTGTGGGTTGAAGTCCTCGGAGCACGAGACCCGAAGATCGAAAGACTTATGACCAATACGGAGCAAAGGGAAGAAACCGTCGGGGGACCGCTTTTTACCCCAGGACGAGAAAACTGAGTCCGGGGCATTCCCGCTCGCGTTTTCTTGGGACGAGCACCGGAAGTCCTCGAGCTCAGCCCGTTTCCTTCGCTGCAAGTGCATTTCCAGTGGTTTCTGACACCGGACGAGCGTTCGCCACTCGTTGGAAGCTTCGGCCATCTTTTGGACCGTTTTGGGTCGCACCACAGTTCTCCCTCCAACGAGCTCGCTTCCCGACCTATACCTCCGGAAAACGTGTCAGGGAGCATGCCAGGAGTGTGGGTTGAAGTCCTCGGAGCACGAGACCCGAAGATCGAAAGACTTATGACCAATACGGAGCAAAGGCAAGAAACCGTCGGGGGACCGCTTTTTACCCCAGGACGAGAAAACTGAGTCCGGGGCATTCCCGCTCGCGTTTTCTTGGGACGAGCACCGGAAGTCCTCGAGCTCAGCCCGTTTCCTTCGCTGCAAGTGCATTTCCAGTGGTTTCTGACACCGGACGAGCGTTCGCCACTCGTTGGAAGCTTCGGCCATCTTTTGGACCGTTTTGGGTCGCACCACAGTTCTCCCTCCAACGAGCTCGCTTCCCGACCTATACCTCCGGAAAACGTGTCAGGGAGCATGCCAGGAGTGTGGGTTGAAGTCCTCGGAGCACGAGACCCGAAGATCGAAAGACTTATGACCAATACGGAGCAAAGGGAAGAAACCGTCGGGGGACCGCTTTTTACCCCAGGACGAGAAAACTGAGTCCGGGGCATTCCCGCTCGCGTTTTCTTGGGACGAGCACCGGAAGTCCTCGAGCTCAGCCCGTTTCCTTCGCTGCAAGTGCATTTCCAGTGGTTTCTGACACCGGACGAGCGTTCGCCACTCGTTGGAAGCTTCGGCCATCTTTTGGACCGTTTTGGGTCGCACCACAGTTCTCCCTCCAACGAGCTCGCTTCCCGACCTATACCTCCGGAAAACGTGTCAGGGAGCATGCCAGGAGTGTGGGTTGAAGTCCTCGGAGCACGAGACCCGAAGATCGAAAGACTTATGACCAATACGGAGCAAAGGGAAGAAACAGTCGGGGGACCGCTTTTTACCCCAGGACGAGAAAACTGAGTCCGGGGCATTCCCGCTCGCGTTTTCTTGGGACGAGCACCGGAAGTCCTCGAGCTCAGCCCGTTTCCTTCGCTGCAAGTGCATTTCCAGTGGTTTCTGACACCGGACGAGCGTTCGCCACTCGTTGGAAGCTTCGGCCATCTTTTGGACCGTTTTGGGTCGCACCACAGTTCTCCCTCCAACGAGCTCGCTTCCCGACCTATACCTCCGGAAAACGTGTCAGGGAGCATGCCAGGAGTGTGGGTTGAAGTCCTCGGAGCACGAGACCCGAAGATCGAAAGACTTATGACCAATACGGAGCAAAGGGAAGAAACCGTCGGGGGACCGCTTTTTACCCCAGGACGAGAAAACTGAGTCCGGGGCATTCCCGCTCGCGTTTTCTTGGGACGAGCACCGGAAGTCCTCGAGCTCAGCCCGTTTCCTTCGCTGCAAGTGCATTTCCAGTGGTTTCTGACACCGGACGAGCGTTCGCCACTCGTTGGAAGCTTCGGCCATCTTTTGGACCGTTTTGGGTCGCACCACAGTTCTCCCTCCAACGAGCTCGCTTCCCGACCTATACCTCCGGAAAACGTGTCGGGGAGCATGCCAGGAGTGTGGGTTGAAGTCCTCGGAGCACGAGACCCGAAGATCGAAAGACTTATGACCAATACGGAGCAAAGGGAAGAAACCGTCGGGGGACCGCTTTTTACCCCAGGACGAGAAAACTGAGTCCGGGGCATTCCCGCTCGCGTTTTCTTGGGACGAGCACCGGAAGTCCTCGAGCTCAGCCCGTTTCCTTCGCTGCAAGTGCATTTCCAGTGGTTTCTGACACCGGACGAGCGTTCGCCACTCGTTGGAAGCTTCGGCCATCTTTTGGACCGTTTTGGGTCGCACCACAGTTCTCCCTCCAACGAGCTCGCTTCCCGACCTATACCTCCGGAAAACGTGTCAGGGAGCATGCCAGGAGTGTGGGTTGAAGTCCTCGGAGCACGAGACCCGAAGATCGAAAGACTTATGACCAATACGGAGCAAAGGGAAGAAACAGTCGGGGGACCGCTTTTTACCCCAGGACGAGAAAACTGAGTCCGGGGCATTCCCGCTCGCGTTTTCTTGGGACGAGCACCGGAAGTCCTCGAGCTCAGCCCGTTTCCTTCGCTGCAAGTGCATTTCCAGTGGTTTCTGACACCGGACGAGCGTTCGCCACTCGTTGGAAGCTTCGGCCATCTTTTGGACCGTTTTGGGTCGCACCACAGTTCTCCCTCCAACGAGCTCGCTTCCCGACCTATACCTCCGGAAAACGTGTCAGGGAGCATGCCAGGAGTGTGGGTTGAAGTCCTCGGAGCACGAGACCCGAAGATCGAAAGACTTATGACCAATACGGAGCAAAGGGAAGAAACCGTCGGGGGACCGCTTTTTACCCCAGGACGAGAAAACTGAGTCCGGGGCATTCCCGCTCGCGTTTTCTTGGGACGAGCACCGGAAGTCCTCGAGCTCAGCCCGTTTCCTTCGCTGCAAGTGCATTTCCAGTGGTTTCTGACACCGGACGAGCGTTCGCCACTCGTTGGAAGCTTCGGCCATCTTTTGGACCGTTTTGGGTCGCACCACAGTTCTCCCTCCAACGAGCTCGCTTCCCGACCTATACCTCCGGAAAACGTGTCAGGGAGCATGCCAGGAGTGTGGGTTGAAGTCCTCGGAGCACGAGACCCGAAGATCGAAAGACTTATGACCAATACGGAGCAAAGGGAAGAAACCGTCGGGGGACCGCTTTTTACCCCAGGACGAGAAAACTGAGTCCGGGGCATTCCCGCTCGCGTTTTCTTGGGACGAGCACCGGAAGTCCTCGAGCTCAGCCCGTTTCCTTCGCTGCAAGTGCATTTCCAGTGGTTTCTGACACCGGACGAGCGTTCGCCACTCGTTGGAAGCTTCGGCCATCTTTTGGACCGTTTTGGGTCGCACCACAGTTCTCCCTCCAACGAGCTCGCTTCCCGACCTATACCTCCGGAAAACGTGTCGGGGAGCATGCCAGGAGTGTGGGTTGAAGTCCTCGGAGCACGAGACCCGAAGATCGAAAGACTTATGACCAATACGGAGCAAAGGGAAGAAACCGTCGGGGGACCGCTTTTTACCCCAGGACGAGAAAACTGAGTCCGGGGCATTCCCGCTCGCGTTTTCTTGGGACGAGCACCGGAAGTCCTCGAGCTCAGCCCGTTTCCTTCGCTGCAAGTGCATTTCCAGTGGTTTCTGACACCGGACGAGCGTTCGCCACTCGTTGGAAGCTTCGGCCATCTTTTGGACCGTTTTGGGTCGCACCACAGTTCTCCCTCCAACGAGCTCGCTTCCCGACCTATACCTCCGGAAAACGTGTCAGGGAGCATGCCAGGAGTGTGGGTTGAAGTCCTCGGAGCACGAGACCCGAAGATCGAAAGACTTATGACCAATACGGAGCAAAGGGAAGAAACAGTCGGGGGACCGCTTTTTACCCCAGGACGAGAAAACTGAGTCCGGGGCATTCCCGCTCGCGTTTTCTTGGGACGAGCACCGGAAGTCCTCGAGCTCAGCCCGTTTCCTTCGCTGCAAGTGCATTTCCAGTGGTTTCTGACACCGGACGAGCGTTCGCCACTCGTTGGAAGCTTCGGCCATCTTTTGGACCGTTTTGGGTCGCACCACAGTTCTCCCTCCAACGAGCTCGCTTCCCGACCTATACCTCCGGAAAACGTGTCAGGGAGCATGCCAGGAGTGTGGGTTGAAGTCCTCGGAGCACGAGACCCGAAGATCGAAAGACTTATGACCAATACGGAGCAAAGGGAAGAAACCGTCGGGGGACCGCTTTTTACCCCAGGACGAGAAAACTGAGTCCGGGGCATTCCCGCTCGCGTTTTCTTGGGACGAGCACCGGAAGTCCTCGAGCTCAGCCCGTTTCCTTCGCTGCAAGTGCATTTCCAGTGGTTTCTGACACCGGACGAGCGTTCGCCACTCGTTGGAAGCTTCGGCCATCTTTTGGACCGTTTTGGGTCGCACCACAGTTCTCCCTCCAACGAGCTCGCTTCCCGACCTATACCTCCGGAAAACGTGTCGGGGAGCATGCCAGGAGTGTGGGTTGAAGTCCTCGGAGCACGAGACCCGAAGATCGAAAGACTTATGACCAATACGGAGCAAAGGGAAGAAACCGTCGGGGGACCGCTTTTTACCCCAGGACGAGAAAACTGAGTCCGGGGCATTCCCGCTCGCGTTTTCTTGGGACGAGCACCGGAAGTCCTCGAGCTCAGCCCGTTTCCTTCGCTGCAAGTGCATTTCCAGTGGTTTCTGACACCGGACGAGCGTTCGCCACTCGTTGGAAGCTTCGGCCATCTTTTGGACCGTTTTGGGTCGCACCACAGTTCTCCCTCCAACGAGCTCGCTTCCCGACCTATACCTCCGGAAAACGTGTCGGGGAGCATGCCAGGAGTGTGGGTTGAAGTCCTCGGAGCACGAGACCCGAAGATCGAAAGACTTATGACCAATACGGAGCAAAGGGAAGAAACCGTCGGGGGACCGCTTTTTACCCCAGGACGAGAAAACTGAGTCCGGGGCATTCCCGCTCGCGTTTTCTTGGGACGAGCACCGGAAGTCCTCGAGCTCAGCCCGTTTCCTTCGCTGCAAGTGCATTTCCAGTGGTTTGTGACACCGGACGAGCGTTCGCCACTCGTTGGAAGCTTCGGCCATCTTTTGGACCGTTTTGGGTCGCACCACAGTTCTCCCTCCAACGAGCTCGCTTCCCGACCTATACCTCCGGAAAACGTGTCGGGGAGCATGCCAGGAGTGTGGGTTGAAGTCCTCGGAGCACGAGACCCGAAGATCGAAAGACTTATGACCAATACGGAGCAAAGGGAAGAAACCGTCGGGGGACCGCTTTTTACCCCAGGACGAGAAAACTGAGTCCGGGGCATTCCCGCTTGCGTTTTCTTGGGACGAGCACCGGAAGTCCTCGAGCTCAGCCCGTTTCCTTCGCTGCAAGTGTATTTCCAGTGGTTTCTGACACCGGACGAGCGTTCGCCACTCGTTGGAAGCTTCGGCCATCTTTTGAACCGTTTTGGGTCGCACCACAGTTCTCCCTCCAACGAGCTCGCTTCCCGACCTATACCTCCGGAAAACGTGTCGGGGAGCATGCCAGGAGTGTGGGTTGAAGTCCTCGGAGCACGAGACCCGAAGATCGAAAGACTTATGACCAATACGGAGCAAAGGGAAGAAACCGTCGGGGGACCGCTTTTTACCCCAGGACGAGAAAACTGAGTCCGGGGCATTCCCGCTCGCGTTTTCTTGGGACGAGCACCGGAAGTCCTCGAGCTCAGCCCGTTTCCTTCGCTGCAAGTGCATTTCCAATGGTTTCTGACACCGGACGAGCGTTCGCCACTCGTTGGAAGCTTCGGCCATCTTTTGGACCGTTTTGGGTCGCACCACAGTTCTCCCTCCAACGAGCTCGCTTCCCGACCTATACCTCCGGAAAACGTGTCGGGGAGCATGCCAGGAGTGTGGGTTGAAGTCCTCGGAGCACGAGACCCGAAGATCGAAAGACTTATGACCAATACGGAGCAAAGGGAAGAAACCGTCGGGGGACCGCTTTTTACCCCAGGACGAGAAAACTGAGTCCGGGGCATTCCCGCTCGCGTTTTCTTGGGACGAGCACCGGAAGTCGTCGAGCTCAGCCCGTTTCCTTCGCTGCAAGTGCATTTCCAATGGTTTCTGACACCGGACGAGCGTTCGCCACTCGTTGGAAGCTTCGGCCATCTTTTGGACCGTTTTGGGTCGCACCACAGTTCTCCCTCCAACGAGCTCGCTTCCCGACCTATACCTCCGGAAAACGTGTCGGGGAGCATGCCAGGAGTGTGGGTTGAAGTCCTCGGAGCACGAGACCCGAAGATCGAAAGACTTATGACCAATACGGAGCAAAGGGAAGAAACCGTCGGGGGACCGCTTTTTACCCCAGGACGAGAAAACTGAGTCCGGGGCATTCCCGCTCGCGTTTTCTTGGGACGAGCACCGGAAGTCCTCGAGCTCAGCCTGTTTCCTTCGCTGCAAGTGCATTTCCAGTGGTTTCTGACACCGGACGAGCGTTCGCCACTCGTTGGAAGCTTCGGCCATCTTTTGGACCGTTTTGTGTCGCACCACAGTTCTCCCTCCAACGAGCTCGCTTCCCGACCTATACCTCCGGAAAACGTGTCGGGGAGCATGCCAGGAGTGTGGGTTGAAGTCCTCGGAGCACGAGACCCGAAGATCGAAAGACTTATGACCAATACGGAGCAAAGGGAAGAAACCGTCGGGGGACCGCTTTTTACCCCACGACGAGAAAACTGAGTCCGGGGCATTCCCGCTCGCGTTTTCTTGGGACGAGCACCGGAAGTCCTCGAGCTCAGCCCGTTTCCTTCGCTGCAAGTGCATTTCCAGTGGTTTCTGACACCGGACGAGCGTTCGCCACTCGTTGGAAGCTTCGGCCATCTTTTGGACCGTTTTGGGTCGCACCACAGTTCTCCCTCCAACGAGCTCGCTTCCCGACCTATACCTCCGGAAAACGTGTCAGGGAGCATGCCAGGAGTGTGGGTTGAAGTCCTCGGAGCACGAGACCCGAAGATCGAAAGACTTATGACCAATACGGAGCAAAGGGAAGAAACCGTCGGGGGACCGCTTTTTACCCCAGGAAGAGAAAACTGAGTCCGGGGCATTCCCGCTCGCGTTTTCATGGGACGAGCACCGGAAGTCCTCGAGCTCAGCCCGTTTCCTTCGCTGCAAGTGCATTTCCAGTGGTTTCTGACACCGGACGAGCGTTCGCCACTCGTTGGAAGCTTCGGTCATCTTTTGGACCGTTTTGGGTCGCACCACAGTTCTCCCTCCAACGAGCTCGCTTCCCGACCTATACCTCCGGAAAACGTGTCCGGGAGCATGCCAGGAGTGTGGGTTGAAGTCCTCGGAGCACGAGACCCGAAGATCGAAAGACTTATGACCAATACGGAGCAAAGGGAAGAAACCGTCGGGGGACCGCTTTTTACCCCAGGACGAGAAAACTGAGTCCGGGGCATTCCCGCTCGCGTTTTCTTGGGACGAGCACCGGAAGTCCTCGAGCTCAGCCCGTTTCCTTCGCTGCAAGTGCATTTCCAGTGGTTTCTGACACCGGACGAGCGTTCGCCACTCGTTGGAAGCTTCGGCCATCTTTTGGACCGTTTTGGGTCGCACCACAGTTCTCCCTCCAACGAGCTCGCTTCCCGACCTATACCTCCGGAAAACGTGTCAGGGAGCATGCCAGGAGTGTGGGTTGAAGTCCTCGGAGCACGAGACCCGAAGATCGAAAGACTTATGACCAATACGGAGCAAAGGGAAGAAACCGTCGGGGGACCGCTTTTTACCCCAGGACGAGAAAACTGAGTCCGGGGCATTCCCGCTCGCGTTTTCTTGGGACGAGCACCGGAAGTCCTCGAGCTCAGCCCGTTTCCTTCGCTGCAAGTGCATTTCCAGTGGTTTCTGACACCGGACGAGCGTTCGCCACTCGTTGGAAGCTTCGGCCATCTTTTGGACCGTTTTGGGTCGCACCACAGTTCTCCCTCCAACGAGCTCGCTTCCCGACCTATACCTCCGGAAAACGTGTCAGGGAGCATGCCAGGAGTGTGGGTTGAAGTCCTCGGAGCACGAGACCCGAAGATCGAAAGACTTATGACCAATACGGAGCAAAGGGAAGAAACCGTCGGGGGACCGCTTTTTACCCCAGGACGAGAAAACTGAGTCCGGGGCATTCCCGCTCGCGTTTTCTTGGGACGAGCACCGGAAGTCCTCGAGCTCAGCCCGTTTCCTTCGCTGCAAGTGCATTTCCAGTGGTTTCTGACACCGGACGAGCGTTCGCCACTCGTTGGAAGCTTCGGCCATCTTTTGGACCGTTTTGGGTCGCACCACAGTTCTCCCTCCAACGAGCTCGCTTCCCGACCTATACCTCCGGAAAACGTGTCAGGGAGCATGCCAGGAGTGTGGGTTGAAGTCCTCGGAGCACGAGACCCGAAGATCGAAAGACTTATGACCAATACGGAGCAAAGGGAAGAAACCGTCGGGGGACCGCTTTTTACCCCAGGACGAGAAAACTGAGTCCGGGGCATTCCCGCTCGCGTTTTCTTGGGACGAGCACCGGAAGTCCTCGAGCTCAGCCCGTTTCCTTCGCTGCAAGTGCATTTCCAGTGGTTTCTGACACCGGACGAGCGTTCGCCACTCGTTGGAAGCTTCGGCCATCTTTTGGACCGTTTTGGGTCGCACCACAGTTCTCCCTCCAACGAGCTCGCTTCCCGACCTATACCTCCGGAAAACGTGTCAGGGAGCATGCCAGGAGTGTGGGTTGAAGTCCTCGGAGCACGAGACCCGAAGATCGAAAGACTTATGACCAATACGGAGCAAAGGGAAGAAACCGTCGGGGGACCGCTTTTTACCCCAGGACGAGAAAACTGAGTCCGGGGCATTCCCGCTCGCGTTTTCTTGGGACGAGCACCGGAAGTCCTCGAGCTCAGCCCGTTTCCTTCGCTGCAAGTGCATTTCCAGTGGTTTCTGACACCGGACGAGCGTTCGCCACTCGTTGGAAGCTTCGGCCATCTTTTGGACCGTTTTGGGTCGCACCACAGTTCTCCCTCCAACGAGCTCGCTTCCCGACCTATACCTCCGGAAAACGTGTCAGGGAGCATGCCAGGAGTGTGGGTTGAAGTCCTCGGAGCACGAGACCCGAAGATCGAAAGACTTATGACCAATACGGAGCAAAGGGAAGAAACCGTCGGGGGACCGCTTTTTACCCCAGGACGAGAAAACTGAGTCCGGGGCATTCCCGCTCGCGTTTTCTTGGGACGAGCACCGGAAGTCCTCGAGCTCAGCCCGTTTCCTTCGCTGCAAGTGCATTTCCAGTGGTTTGTGACACCGGACGAGCGTTCGCCACTCGTTGGAAGCTTCGGCCATCTTTTGGACCGTTTTGGGTCGCACCACAGTTCTCCCTCCAACGAGCTCGCTTCCCGACCTATACCTCCGGAAAACGTGTCAGGGAGCATGCCAGGAGTGTGGGTTGAAGCCCTCGGAGCACGAGACCCGAAGATCGAAAGACTTATGACCAATACGGAGCAAAGGGAAGAAACCGTCGGGGGACCGCTTTTTACCCCAGGACGAGAAAACTGAGTCCGGGGCATTCCCGCTCGCGTTTTCTTGGGACGAGCACCGGAAGTCCTCGAGCTCAGCCCGTTTCCTTCGCTGCAAGTGCATTTCCAGTGGTTTCTGACACCGGACGAGCGTTCGCCACTCGTTGGAAGCTTCGGCCATCTTTTGGACCGTTTTGGGTCGCACCACAGTTCTCCCTCCAACGAGCTCGCTTCCCGACCTATACCTCCGGAAAACGTGTCAGGGAGCATGCCAGGAGTGTGGGTTGAAGTCCTCGGAGCACGAGACCCGAAGATCGAAAGACTTATGACCAATACGGAACAAAGGGAAGAAACCGTCGGGGGACCGCTTTTTACCCCAGGACGAGAAAACTGAGTCCGGGGCATTCCCGCTCGCGTTTTCTTGGGACGAGCACCGGAAGTCCTCGAGCTCAGCCCGTTTCCTTCGCTGCAAGTGCATTTCCAGTGGTTTCTGACACCGGACGAGCGTTCGCCACTCGTTGGAAGCTTCGGCCATCTTTTGGACCGTTTTGGGTCGCACCACAGTTCTCCCTCCAACGAGCTCGCTTCCCGACCTATACCTCCGGAAAACGTGTCAGGGAGCATGCCAGGAGTGTGGGTTGAAGTCCTCGGAGCACGAGACCCGAAGATCGAAAGACTTATGACCAATACGGAGCAAAGGGAAGAAACCGTCGGGGGACCGCTTTTTACCCCAGGACGAGAAAACTGAGTCCGGGGCATTCCCGCTCGCGTTTTCTTGGGACGAGCACCGGAAGTCCTCGAGCTCAGCCCGTTTCCTTCGCTGCAAGTGCATTTCCAGTGGTTTCTGACACCGGACGAGCGTTCGCCACTCGTTGGAAGCTTCGGCCATCTTTTGGACCGTTTTGGGTCGCACCACAGTTCGCCCTCCAACGAGCTCGCTTCCCGACCTATACCTCCGGAAAACGTGTCAGGAAGCATGCCAGGAGTGTGGGTTGAAGTCCTCGGAGCACGAGACCCGAAGATCGAAAGACTTATGACCAATACGGAGCAAAGGGAAGAAACCGTCGGGGGACCGCTTTTTACCCCAGGACGAGAAAACTGAGTCCGGGGCATTCCCGCTCGCGTTTTCTTGGGACGAGCACCGGAAGTCCTCGAGCTCAGCCCGTTTCCTTCGCTGCAAGTGCATTTCCAGTGGTTTCTGACACCGGACGAGCGTTCGCCACTCGTTGGAAGCTTCGGCCATCTTTTGTACCGTTTTGGGTCGCACCACAGTTCTCCCTCCAACGAGCTCGCTTCCCGACCTATACCTCCGGAAAACGTGTCAGGGAGCATGCCAGGAGTGTGGGTTGAAGTCCTCGGAGCACGAGACCCGAAGATCGAAAGACTTATGACCAATACGGAGCAAAGGGAAGAAACCGTCGGGGGACCGCTTTTTACCCCAGGACGAGAAAACTGAGTCCGGGGCATTCCCGCTCGCGTTTTCTTGGGACGAGCACCGGAAGTCCTCGAGCTCAGCCCGTTTCCTTCGCTGCAAGTGCATTTCCAGTGGTTTCTGACACCGGACGAGCGTTCGCCACTCGTTGGAAGCTTCGGCCATCTTTTGGACCGTTTTGGGTCGCACCACAGTTCTCCCTCCAACGAGCTCGCTTCCCGACCTATACCTCCGGAAAACGTGTCAGGGAGCATGCCAGGAGTGTGGGTTGAAGTCCTCGGAGCACGAGACCCGAAGATCGAAAGACTTATGACCAATACGGAGCAAAGGGAAGAAACCGTCGGGGGACCGCTTTTTACCCCACGACGAGAAAACTGAGTCCGGGGCATTCCCGCTCGCGTTTTCTTGGGACGACTACCGGAAGTCCTCGAGCTCAGCCCGTTTCCTTCGCTGCAAGTGCATTTCCAGTGGTTTCTGACACCGGACGAGCGTTCGCCACTCGTTGGAAGCTTCGGCCATCTTTTGGACCGTTTTGGGTCGCACCACAGTTCTCCCTCCAACGAGCTCGCTTCCCGACCTATTCCTCCGGAAAACGTGTCAGGGAGCATGCCAGGAGTGTGGGTTGAAGTCCTCGGAGCACGAGACCCGAAGATCGAAAGACTTATGACCAATACGGAGCAAAGGGAAGAAACCGTCGGGGGACCGCTTTTTACCCCAGGACGAGAAAACTGAGTCCGGGGCATTCTCGCTCGCGTTTTCTTGGGACGAGCACCGGAAGTCCTCGAGCTCAGCCCGTTTCCTTCGCTGCAAGTGCATTTCCAGTGGTTTCTGACACCAGACGAGCGTTCGCCACTCGTTGGAAGCTTCGGCCATCTTTTGGACCGTTTTGGGTCGCACCAGAGTTCTCCCTCCAACGAGCTCGCTTCCCGACCTATACCTCCGGAAAACGTGTCAGGGAGCATGCCAGGAGTGTGGGTTGAAGTCCTCGGAGCACGAGACCCGAAGATCGAAAGACTTATGACCAATACGGAGCAAAGGGAAGAAACCGTCGGGGGACCGCTTTTTTCCCCAGGACGAGAAAACTGAGTCCGGGGCATTCCCGCTCGCGTTTTCTTGGGACGAGCACCGGAAGTCCTCGAGCTCAGCCCGTTTCCTTCGCTGCAAGTGCATTTCCAGTGGTTTCTGACACCGGACGAGCGTTCGCCACTCGTTGGAAGCTTCGGCCATCTTTTGGACCGTTTTGGGTCGCACCACAGTTCTCCCTCCAACGAGCTCGCTTCCCGACCTATACCTCCGGAAAACGTGTCAGGGAGCATGCCAGGAGTGTGGGTTGAAGTCCTCGGAGCACGAGACCCGAAGATCGAAAGACTTATGACCAATACGGAGCAAAGGGAAGAAACCGTCGGGGGACCGCTTTTTACCCCAGGACGAGAAAACTGAGTCCGGGGCATTCTCGCTCGCGTTTTCTTGGGACGAGCACCGGAAGTCCTCGAGCTCAGCCCGTTTCCTTCGCTGCAAGTGCATTTCCAGTGGTTTCTGACACCAGACGAGCGTTCGCCACTCGTTGGAAGCTTCGGCCATCTTTTGGACCGTTTTGGGTCGCACCACACTTCTCCCTCCAACGAGCTCGCTTCCCGACCTATACCTCCGGAAAACGTGTCAGGGAGCATGCCAGGAGTGTGGGTTGAAGTCCTCGGAGCACGAGACCCGAAGATCGAAAGACTTATGACCAATACGGAGCAAAGGGAAGAAACCGTCGGGGGACCGCTTTTTACCCCAGGACGAGAAAACTGAGTCCGGGGCATTCCCGCCCGCGTTTTCTTGGGACGAGCACCGGAAGTCCTCGAGCTCAGCACGTTTCCTTCGCTGCAAGTGCATTTCCAGTGGTTTCTGACACCGGACGAGCGTTCGCCACTCGTTGGAAGCTTCGGCCATCTTTTGGACCGTTTTGGGTCGCACCACAGTTCTCCCTCCAACGAGCTCGCTTCCCGACCTATACCTCCGGAAAACGTGTCAGGGAGCATGCCAGGAGTGTGGGTTGAAGTCCTCGGAGCACGAGACCCGAAGATCGAAAGACTTATGACCAATACGGAGCAAAGGGAAGAAACCGTCGGGGGACCGCTTTTTACCCCAGGACGAGAAAACTGAGTCCGGGGCATTCTCGCTCGCGTTTTCTTGGGACGAGCACCGGAAGTCCTCGAGCTCAGCCCGTTTCCTTCGCTGCAAGTGCATTTCCAGTGGTTTCTGACACCGGACGAGCGTTCGCCACTCGTTGGAAGCTTCGGCCATCTTTTGGACCGTTTTGGGTCGCACCACAGTTCTCCCTCCAACGAGCTCGCTTTCCGACCTATACCTCCGGAAAACGTGTCAGGGAGCATGCCAGGAGTGTGGGTTGAAGTCCTCGGAGCACGAGACCCCAAGATCGAAAGACTTATGACCAATACGGAGCAAAGGGAAGAAACCGTCGGGGGACCGCTTTTTTCCCCAGGACGAGAAAACTGAGTCCGGGGCATTCCCGCTCGCGTTTTCTTGGGACGAGCACCGGAAGTCCTCGAGCTCAGCCCGTTTCCTTCGCTGCAAGTGCATTTCCAGTGGTTTCTGACACCGGACGAGCGTTCGCCACTCGTTGGAAGCTTCGGCCATCTTTTGGACCGTTTTGGGTCGCACCACAGTTCTCCCTCCAACGAGCTCGCTTCCCGACCTATACCTCCGGAAAACGTGTCAGGGAGCATGCCAGGAGTGTGGGTTGAAGTCCTCGGAGCACGAGACCCGAAGATCGAAAGACTTATGACCAATACGGAGCAAAGGGAAGAAACCGTCGGGGGACCGCTTTTTACCCCAGGACGAGAAAACTGAGTCCGGGGCATTCCCGCTCGCGTTTTCTTGGGACGAGCACCGGAAGTCCTCCAGCTCAGCCCGTTTCCTTTGCTGCAAGTGCATTTCTAGTGGTTTCTGACACCGGACGAGCGTTCGCCACTCGTTGGAAGCTTCGGCCATCTTTTGGACCGTTTTGGGTCGCACCACAGTTCTCCCTCCAACGAGCTCGCTTCCCGACCTATACCTCCGGAAAACGTGTCAGGGAGCATGCCAGGAGTGTGGGTTGAAGTCCTCGGAGCACGAGACCCGAAGATTGAAAGACTTATGACCAATACGGAGCAAGGGGAAGAAACCGTCGGGGGACCGCTTTTTACCCCAGGACGAGAAAACTGAGTCCGGGGCATTCTCGCTCGCGTTTTCTTGGGACGAGCACCGGAAGTCCTCGAGCTCAGCCCGTTTCCTTCGCTGCAAGTGCATTTCCAGTGGTTTCTGACACCGGACGAGCGTTCGCCACTCGTTGGAAGCTTCGGCCATCTTTTGGACCGTTTTGGGTCGCACCACAGTTCTCCCTCCAACGAGCTCGCTTCCCGACCTATACCTCCGGAAAACGTGTCAGGGAGCATGCCAGGAGTGTGGGTTGAAGTCCTCGGAGCACGAGACCCGAAGATCGAAAGACTTATGACCAATACGGAGCAAAGGGAAGAAACCGTCGGGGGACCGCTTTTTACCCCAGGACGAGAAAACTGAGTCCGGGGCATTCCCGCTCGCGTTTTCTTGGGACGAGCACCGGAAGTCCTCGAGCTCAGCCCGTTTCCTTCGCTGCAAGTGCATTTCCAGTGGTTTCTGACACCGGACGAGCGTTCGCCACTCGTTGGAAGCTTCGGCCATCTTTTGGACCGTTTTGGGTCGCACCACAGTTCTCCCTCCAACGAGCTCGCTTCCCGACCTATACCTCCGGAAAACGTGTCAGGGAGCATGCCAGGAGTGTGGGTTGAAGTCCTCGGAGCACGAGACCCGAAGATCGAAAGACTTATGACCAATACGGAGCAAAGGGAAGAAACCGTCGGGGGACCGCTTTTTACCCCACGACGAGAAAACTGAGTCCGGGGCATTCCCGCTCGCGTTTTCTTGGGACGAGCACCGGAAGTCCTCGAGCTCAGCCTGTTTCCTTCGCTGCAAGTGCATTTCTAGTGGTTTCTGACACCGGACGAGCGTTCGCCACTCGTTGGAAGCTTCGGCCATCTTTTGGACCGTTTTGGGTCGCACCAGAGTTCTCCCTCCAACGAGCTCGCTTCCCGACCTATACCTCCGGAAAACGTGTCAGGGAGCATGCCAGGAGTGTGGGTTGAAGTCCTCGGAGCACGAGACCCGAAGATCGAAAGACTTATGACCAATACGGAGCAAGGGGAAGAAACCGTCGGGGGACCGCTTTTTACCCCAGGACGAGAAAACTGAGTCCGGGGCATTCCCGCTCGCGTTTTCTTGGGACGAGCACCGGAAGTCCTCGAGCTCAGCCCGTTTCCTTCGCTGCAAGTGCATTTCCAGTGGTTTCTGACACCGGACGAGCGTTCGCCACTCGTTGGAAGCTTCGGCCATCTTTTGGACCGTTTTGGGTCGCACCACAGTTCTCCCTCCAACGAGCTCGCTTTCCGACCTATACCTCCGGAAAACGTGTCAGGGAGCATGCCAGGAGTGTGGGTTGAAGTCCTCGGAGCACGAGACCCCAAGATCGAAAGACTTATGACCAATACGGAGCAAAGGGAAGAAACCGTCGGGGGACCGCTTTTTTCCCCAGGACGAGAAAACTGAGTCCGGGGCATTCCCGCTCGCGTTTTCTTGGGACGAGCACCGGAAGTCCTCGAGCTCAGCCCGTTTCCTTCGCTGCAAGTGCATTTCCAGTGGTTTCTGACACCGGACGAGCGTTCGCCACTCGTTGGAAGCTTCGGCCATCTTTTGGACCGTTTTGGGTCGCACCACAGTTCTCCCTCCAACGAGCTCGCTTCCCGACCTATACCTCCGGAAAACGTGTCAGGGAGCATGCCAGGAGTGTGGGTTGAAGTCCTCGGAGCACGAGACCCGAAGATCGAAAGACTTATGACCAATACGGAGCAAAGGGAAGAAACCGTCGGGGGACCGCTTTTTACCCCACGACGAGAAAACTGAGTCCGGGGCATTCCCGCTCGCGTTTTCTTGGGACGAGCACCGGAAGTCCTCCAGCTCAGCCCGTTTCCTTTGCTGCAAGTGCATTTCTAGTGGTTTCTGACACCGGACGAGCGTTCGCCACTCGTTGGAAGCTTCGGCCATCTTTTGGACCGTTTTGGGTCGCACCAGAGTTCTACCTCCAACGAGCTCGCTTCCCGACCTATACCTCCGGAAAACGTGTCAGGGAGCATGCCAGGAGTGTGGGTTGAAGTCCTCGGAGCACGAGACCCGAAGATCGAAAGACTTATGACCAATACGGAGCAAGGGGAAGAAACCGTCGGGGGACCGCTTTTTACCCCAGGACGAGAAAATGAGTCCGGGGCATTCTCGCTCGCGTTTTCTTGGGACGAGCACCGGAAGTCCTCGAGCTCAGCCCGTTTCCTTCGCTGCAAGTGCATTTCCAGTGGTTTCTGACACCGGACGAGCGTTCGCCACTCGTTGGAAGCTTCGGCCATCTTTTGGACCGTTTTGGGTCGCACCACAGTTCTCCCTCCAACGAGCTCGCTTCCCGACCTATACCTCCGGAAAACGTGTCAGGGAGCATGCCAGGAGTGTGGGTTGAAGTCCTCGGAGCACGAGACCCGAAGATCGAAAGACTTATGACCAATACGGAGCAAAGGGAAGAAACCGTCGGGGGACCGCTTTTTACCCCAGGACGAGAAAACTGAGTCCGGGGCATTCCCGCTCGCGTTTTCTTGGGACGAGCACCGGAAGTCCTCGAGCTCAGCCCGTTTCCTTCGCTGCAAGTGCATTTCCAGTGGTTTCTGACACCGGACGAGCGTTCGCCACTCGTTGGAAGCTTCGGCCATCTTTTGGACCGTTTTGGGTCGCACCACAGTTCTCCCTCCAACGAGCTCGCTTCCCGACCTATACCTCCGGAAAACGTGTCAGGGAGCATGCCAGGAGTGTGGGTTGAAGTCCTCGGAGCACGAGACCCGAAGATCGAAAGACTTATGACCAATACGGAGCAAAGGGAAGAAACCGTCGGGGGACCGCTTTTTACCCCACGACGAGAAAACTGAGTCCGGGGCATTCCCGCTCGCGTTTTCTTGGGACGAGCACCGGAAGTCCTCGAGCTCAGCCCGTTTCCTTCGCTGCAAGTGCATTTCTAGTGGTTTCTGACACCGGACGAGCGTTCGCCACTCGTTGGAAGCTTCGGCCATCTTTTGGACCGTTTTGGGTCGCACCAGAGTTCTCCCTCCAACGAGCTCGCTTCCCGACCTATACCTCCGGAAAACGTGTCAGGGAGCATGCCAGGAGTGTGGGTTGAAGTCCTCGGAGCACGAGACCCGAAGATCGAAAGACTTATGACCAATACGGAGCAAGGGGAAGAAACCGTCGGGGGACCGCTTTTTACCCCAGGACGAGAAAACTGAGTCCGGGGCATTCCCGCTCGCGTTTTCTTGGGACGAGCACCGGAAGTCCTCGAGCTCAGCCCGTTTCCTTCGCTGCAAGTGCATTTCCAGTGGTTTCTGACACCGGACGAGCGTTCGCCACTCGTTGGAAGCTTCGGCCATCTTTTGGACCGTTTTGGGTCGCACCACAGTTCTCCCTCCAACGAGCTCGCTTCCCGACCTATACCTCCGGAAAACGTGTCAGGGAGCATGCCAGGAGTGTGGGTTGAAGTCCTCGGAGCACGAGACCCGAAGATCGAAAGACTTATGACCAATACGGAGCAAAGGGAAGAAACCGTCGGGGGACCGCTTTTTACCCCAGGACGAGAAAACTGAGTCCGGGGCATTCCCGCTCGCGTTTTCTTGGGACGAGCACCGGAAGTCCTCGAGCTCAGCACGTTTCCTTCGCTGCAAGTGCATTTCCAGTGGTTTCTGACACCGGACGAGCGTTCGCCACTCGTTGGAAGCTTCGGCCATCTTTTGGACCATTTTGGGTCGCACCACAACTCTCCCTCCAACGAGCTCGCTTCCCGACCTATACCTCCGGAAAACGTGTCAGGGAGCATGCCAGGAGTGTGGGTTGAAGTCCTCGGAGCACGAGACCCGAAGATCGAAAGACTTATGACCAATACGGAGCAAAGGGAAGAAACCGTCGGGGGACCGCTTTTTACCCCAGGACGAGAAAACTGAGTCCGGGGCATTCCCGCTCGCGTTTTCTTGGGACGAGCACCGGAAGTCCTCGAGCTCAGCCCGTTTCCTTCGCTGCAAGTGCATTTCCAGTGGTTTCTGACACCGGACGAGCGTTCGCCACTCGTTGGAAGCTTCGGCCATCTTTTGGACCGTTTTGGGTCGCACCACAGTTCTCCCTCCAACGAGCTCGCTTCCCGACCTATACCTCCGGAAAACGTGTCAGGGAGCATGCCAGGAGTGTGGGTTGAAGTCCTCGGAGCACGAGACCCGAAGATCGAAAGACTTATGACCAATACGGAGCAAGGGGAAGAAACCGTCGGGGGACCGCTTTTTACCCCAGGACGAGAAAACTGAGTCCGGGGCATTCCCGCTCGCGTTTTCTTGGGACGAGCACCGGAAGTCCTCGAGCTCAGCCCGTTTCCTTCGCTGCAAGTGCATTTCCAGTGGTTTCTGACACCGGACGAGCGTTCGCCACTCGTTGGAAGCTTCGGCCATCTTTTGGACCGTTTTGGGTCGCACCACAGTTCTCCCTCCAACGAGCTCGCTTCCCGACCTATACCTCCGGAAAACATGTCAGGGAGCATGCCAGGAGTGTGGGTTGAAGTCCTCGGAGCACGAGACCCGAAGATCGAAAGACTTATGACCAATACGGAGCAAAGGGAAGAAACCGTCGGGGGACCGCTTTTTACCCCAGGACGAGAAAACTGAGTCCGGGGCATTCCCGCTCGCGTTTTCTTGGGACGAGCACCGGAAGTCCTCGAGCTCAGCCCGTTTCCTTCGCTGCAAGTGCATTTCCAGTGGTTTCTGACACCGGACGAGCGTTCGCCACTCGTTGGAAGCTTCGGCCATCTTTTGGACCGTTTTGGGTCGCACCACAGTTCTCCCTCCAACGAGCTCGCTTCCCGACCTATACCTCCGGAAAACGTGTCAGGGAGCATGCCAGGAGTGTGGGTTGAAGTCCTCGGAGCACGAGACCCGAAGATCGAAAGACTTATGACCAATACGGAGCAAAGGGAAGAAACCGTCGGGGGACCGCTTTTTACCCCAGGACGAGAAAACTGAGTCCGGGGCATTCCCGCTCGCGTTTTCTTGGGACGAGCACCGGAAGTCCTCGAGCTCAGCCCGTTTCCTTCGCTGCAAGTGCATTTCCAGTGGTTTCTGACACCGGACGAGCGTTCGCCACTCGTTGGAAGCTTCGGCCATCTTTTGGACCGTTTTGGGTCGCACCACAGTTCTCCCTCCAACGAGCTCGCTTCCCGACCTATACCTCCGGAAAACGTGTCAGGGAGCATGCCAGGAGTGTGGGTTGAAGTCCTCGGAGCACGAGACCCGAAGATCGAAAGACTTATGACCAATACGGAGCAAAGGGAAGAAACCGTCGGGGGACCGCTTTTTACCCCAGGACGAGAAAACTGAGTCCGGGGCATTCCCGCTCGCGTTTTCTTGGGACGAGCACCGGAAGTCCTCGAGCTCAGCCCGTTTCCTTCGCTGCAAGTGCATTTCCAGTGGTTTCTGACACCGGACGAGCGTTCGCCACTCGTTGGAAGCTTCGGCCATCTTTTGGACCGTTTTGGGTCGCACCACAGTTCTCCCTCCAACGAGCTCGCTTCCCGACCTATACCTCCGGAAAACGTGTCAGGGAGCATGCCAGGAGTGTGGGTTGAAGTCCTCGGAGCACGAGACCCGAAGATCGAAAGACTTATGACCAATACGGAGCAAAGGGAAGAAACCGTCGGGGGACCGCTTTTTACCCCAGGACGAGAAAACTGAGTCCGGGGCATTCCCGCTCGCGTTTTCTTGGGACGAGCACCGGAAGTCCTCGAGCTCAGCCCGTTTCCTTCGCTGCAAGTGCATTTCCAGTGGTTTCTGACACCGGACGAGCGTTCGCCACTCGTTGGAAGCTTCGGCCATCTTTTGGACCGTTTTGGGTCGCACCACAGTTCTCCCTCCAACGAGCTCGCTTCCCGACCTATATCTCCGGAAAACGTGTCAGGGAGCATGCCAGGAGTGTGGGTTGAAGTCCTCGGAGCACGAGACCCGAAGATCGAAAGACTTATGACCAATACGGAGCAAAGGGAAGAAACCGTCGGGGGACCGCTTTTTACCCCAGGACGAGAAAACTGAGTCCGGGGCATTCCCGCTCGCGTTTTCTTGGGACGAGCACCGGAAGTCCTCGAGCTCAGCCCGTTTCCTTCGCTGCAAGTGCATTTCCAGTGGTTTGTGACACCGGACGAGCGTTCGCCACTCGTTGGAAGCTTCGGCCATCTTTTGGACCGTTTTGGGTCGCACCACAGTTCTCCCTCCAACGAGCTCGCTTCCCGACCTATACCTCCGGAAAACGTGTCAGGGAGCATGCCAGGAGTGTGGGTTGAAGTCCTCGGAGCACGAGACCCGAAGATCGAAAGACTTATGACCAATACGGAGCAAAGGGAAGAAACCGTCGGGGGACCGCTTTTTACCCCAGGACGAGAAAACTGAGTCCGGGGCATTCCCGCTCGCGTTTTCTTGGGACGAGAACCGGAAGTCCTCGAGCTCAGCCCGTTTCCTTCGCTGCAAGTGCATTTCCAGTGGTTTCTGACACCGGACGAGCGTTCGCCACTCGTTGGAAGCTTCGGCCATCTTTTGGACCGTTTTGGGTCGCACCACAGTTCTCCCTCCAATGAGCTCGCTTCCCGACCTATACCTCCGGAAAACGTGTCAGGGAGCATGCCAGGAGTGTGGGTTGAAGTCCTCGGAGCACGAGACCCGAAGATCGAAAGACTTATGACCAATACGGAGCAAAGGGAAGAAACCGTCGGGGGACCGCTTTTTACCCCAGGACGAGAAAACTGAGTCCGGGGCATTCCCGCACGCGTTTTCTTGGGACGAGCACCGGAAGTCCTCGAGCTCAGCCCGTTTCCTTCGCTGCAGGTGCATTTCCAGTGGTTTCTGACACCGGACGAGCGTTCGCCACTCGTTGGAAGCTTCGGCCATCTTTTGGACCGTTTTGGGTCGCACCACAGTTCTCCCTCCAACGAGCTCGCTTCCCGACCTATACCTCCGGAAAACGTGTCAGGGAGCATGCCAGGAGTGTGGGTTGAAGTCCTCGGAGCACGAGACCCGAAGATCGAAAGACTTATGACCAATACGGAGCAAAGGGAAGAAACCGTCGGGGGACCGCTTTTTACCCCAGGACGAGAAAACTGAGCCCGGGGCATTCCCGCTCGCGTTTTCTTGGGACGAGCACCGGAAGTCCTCGAGCTCAGCCCGTTTCCTTCGCTGCAAGTGCATTTCCAGTGGTTTCTGACACCGGACGAGCGTTCGCCACTCGTTGGAAGCTTCGGCCATCTTTTGGACCGTTTTGGGTCGCACCACAGTTCTCCCTCCAACGAGCTCGCTTCCCGACCTATACCTCCGGAAAACGTGTCAGGGAGCATGCCAGGAGTGTGGGTTGAAGTCCTCGGAGCACGAGACCCGAAGATCGAAAGACTTATGACCAATACGGAGCAAAGGGAAGAAACCGTCGGGGGACCGCTTTTTACCCCAGGACGAGAAAACTGAGTCCGGGGCATTCCCGCTCGCGTTTTCTTGGGACGAGCACCGGAAGTCCTCGAGCTCAGCCCGTTTCCTTCGCTGCAAGTGCATTTCCAGTGGTTTCTGACACCGGACGAGCGTTCGCCACTCGTTGGAAGCTTCGGCCATCTTTTGGACCGTTTTGGGTCGCACCACAGTTCTCCCTCCAACGAGCTCGCTTCCCGACCTATACCTCCGGAAAACGTGTCAGGGAGCATGCCAGGAGTGTGGGTTGAAGTCCTCGGAGCACGAGACCCGAAGATCGAAAGACTTATGACCAATACGGAGCAAAGGGAAGAAACCGTCGGGGGACCGCTTTTTACCCCAGGACGAGAAAACTGAGTCCGGGGCATTCCCGCTCGCGTTTTCTTGGGACGAGCACCGGAAGTCCTCGAGCTCAGCCCGTTTCCTTCGCTGCAAGTGCATTTCCAGTGGTTTCTGACACCGGACGAGCGTTCGCCACTCGTTGGAAGCTTCGGCCATCTTTTGGACCGTTTTGGGTCGCACCACAGTTCTCCCTCCAACGAGCTCGCTTCCCGACCTATATCTCCGGAAAACGTGTCAGGGAGCATGCCAGGAGTGTGGGTTGAAGTCCTCGGAGCACGAGACCCGAAGATCGAAAGACTTATGACCAATACGGAGCAAAGGGAAGAAACCGTCGGGGGACCGCTTTTTACCCCAGGACGAGAAAACTGAGTCCGGGGCATTCCCGCTCGCGTTTTCTTGGGACGAGCACCGGAAGTCCTCGAGCTCAGCCCGTTTCCTTCGCTGCAAGTGCATTTCCAGTGGTTTGTGACACCGGACGAGCGTTCGCCACTCGTTGGAAGCTTCGGCCATCTTTTGGACCGTTTTGGGTCGCACCACAGTTCTCCCTCCAACGAGCTCGCTTCCCGACCTATACCTCCGGAAAACGTGTCAGGGAGCATGCCAGGAGTGTGGGTTGAAGTCCTCGGAGCACGAGACCCGAAGATCGAAAGACTTATGACCAATACGGAGCAAAGGGAAGAAACCGTCGGGGGACCGCTTTTTACCCCAGGACGAGAAAACTGAGTCCGGGGCATTCCCGCTCGCGTTTTCTTGGGACGAGAACCGGAAGTCCTCGAACTCAGCCCGTTTCCTTCGCTGCAAGTGCATTTCCAGTGGTTTCTGACACCGGACGAGCGTTCGCCACTCGTTGGAAGCTTCGGCCATCTTTTGGACCGTTTTGGGTCGCACCACAGTTCTCCCTCCAACGAGCTCGCTTCCCGACCTATACCTCCGGAAAACGTGTCAGGGAGCATGCCAGGAGTGTGGGTTGAAGTCCTCGGAGCACGAGACCCGAAGATCGAAAGACTTATGACCAATACGGAGCAAAGGGAAGAAACCGTCGGGGGACCGCTTTTTACCCCAGGACGAGAAAACTGAGTCCGGGGCATTCCCGCACGCGTTTTCTTGGGACGAGCACCGGAAGTCCTCGAGCTCAGCCCGTTTCCTTCGCTGCAGGTGCATTTCCAGTGGTTTCTGACACCGGACGAGCGTTCGCCACTCGTTGGAAGCTTCGGCCATCTTTTGGACCGTTTTGGGTCGCACCACAGTTCTCCCTCCAACGAGCTCGCTTCCCGACCTATACCTCCGGAAAACGTGTCAGGGAGCATGCCAGGAGTGTGGGTTGAAGTCCTCGGAGCACGAGACCCGAAGATCGAAAGACTTATGACCAATACGGAGCAAAGGGAAGAAACCGTCGGGGGACCGCTTTTTACCCCAGGACGAGAAAACTGAGCCCGGGGCATTCCCGCTCGCGTTTTCTTGGGACGAGCACCGGAAGTCCTCGAGCTCAGCCCGTTTCCTTCGCTGCAAGTGCATTTCCAGTGGTTTCTGACACCGGACGAGCGTTCGCCACTCGTTGGAAGCTTCGGCCATCTTTTGGACCGTTTTGGGTCGCACCACAGTTCTCCCTCCAACGAGCTCGCTTCCCGACCTATACCTCCGGAAAACGTGTCAGGGAGCATGCCAGGAGTGTGGGTTGAAGTCCTCGGAGCACGAGACCCGAAGATCGAAAGACTTATGACCAATACGGAGCAAAGGGAAGAAACCGTCGGGGGACCGCTTTTTACCCCAGGATGAGAAAACTGAGTCCGGGGCATTCCCGCTCGCGTTTTCTTGGGACGAGCACCGGAAGTCCTCGAGCTCAGCCTGTTTCCTTCGCTGCAAGTGCATTTCCAGTGGTTTCTGACACCGGACGAGCGTTCGCCACTCGTTGGAAGCTTCGGCCATCTTTTGGACCGTTTTGGGTCGCACCACAGTTCTCCCTCCAACGAGCTCGCTTCCCGACCTATACCTCCGGAAAACGTGTCAGGGAGCATGCCAGGAGTGTGGGTTGAAGTCCTCGGAGCACGAGACCCGAAGATCGAAAGACTTATGACCAATACGGAGCAAAGGGAAGAAACCGTCGGGGGACCGCTTTTTACCCCAGGACGAGAAAACTGAGTCCGGGGCATTCCCGCTCGCGTTTTCTTGGGACGAGCATCGGAAGTCCTCGAGCTCAGCCCGTTTCCTTCGCTGCAAGTGCATTTCCAGTGGTTTCTGACACCGGACGAGCGTTCGCCACTCGTTGGAAGCTTCGGCCATCTTTTGGACCGTTTTGGGTCGCACCACAGTTCTCCCTCCAACGAGCTCGCTTCCCGACCTATACCTCCGGAAAACGTGTCAGGGAGCATGCCAGGAGTGTGGGTTGAAGTCCTCGGAGCACGAGACCCGAAGATCGAAAGACTTATGACCAATACGGAGCAAAGGGAAGAAACCGTCGGGGGACCGCTTTTTACCCCAGGACGAGAAAACTGAGTCCGGGGCATTCCCGCTCGCGTTTTCTTGGGACGAGCACCGGAAGTCCTCGAGCTCAGCCCGTTTCCTTCGCTGCAAGTGCATTTCCAGTGGTTTCTGACACCGGACGAGCGTTCGCCACTCGTTGGAAGCTTCGGCCATCTTTTGGACCGTTTTGGGTCGCACCACAGTTCTCCCTCCAACGAGCTCGCTTCCCGACCTATACCTCCGGAAAACGTGTCAGGGAGCATGCCAGGAGTGTGGGTTGAAGTCCTCGGAGCACGAGACCCGAAGATCGAAAGACTTATGACCAATACGGAGCAAAGGGAAGAAACCGTCGGGGGACCGCTTTTTACCCCAGGACGAGAAAACTGAGTCCGGGGCATTCCCGCTCGCGTTTTCTTCGGACGAGCACCGGAAGTCCTCGAGCTCAGCCCGTTTCCTTCGCTGCAAGTGCATTTCCAGTGGTTTCTGACACCGGACGAGCGTTCGCCACTCGTTGGAAGCTTCGGCCATCTTTTGGACCGTTTTGGGTCGCACCACAGTTCTCCCTCCAACGAGCTCGCTTCCCGACCTATACCTCCGGAAAACGTGTCAGGGAGCATGCCAGGAGTGTGGGTTGAAGTCCTCGGAGCACGAGACCCGAAGATCGAAAGACTTATGACCAATACGGAGCAAAGGGAAGAAACCGTCGGGGGACCGCTTTTTACCCCAGGACGAGAAAACTGAGTCCGGGGCATTCCCGCTCGCGTTTTCTTGGGACGAGAACCGGAAGTCCTCGAACTCAGCCCGTTTCCTTCGCTGCAAGTGCATTTCCAGTGGTTTCTGACACCGGACGAGCGTTCGCCACTCGTTGGAAGCTTCGGCCATCTTTTGGACCGTTTTGGGTCGCACCACAGTTCTCCCTCCAACGAGCTCGCTTCCCGACCTATACCTCCGGAAAACGTGTCAGGGAGCATGCCAGGAGTGTGGGTTGAAGTCCTCGGAGCACGAGACCCGAAGATCGAAAGACTTATGACCAATACGGAGCAAAGGGAAGAAACCGTCGGGGGACCGCTTTTTACCCCAGGACGAGAAAACTGAGTCCGGGGCATTCCCGCACGCGTTTTCTTGGGACGAGCACCGGAAGTCCTCGAGCTCAGCCCGTTTCCTTCGCTGCAGGTGCATTTCCAGTGGTTTCTGACACCGGACGAGCGTTCGCCACTCGTTGGAAGCTTCGGCCATCTTTTGGACCGTTTTGGGTCGCACCACAGTTCTCCCTCCAACGAGCTCGCTTCCCGACCTATACCTCCGGAAAACGTGTCAGGGAGCATGCCAGGAGTGTGGGTTGAAGTCCTCGGAGCACGAGACCCGAAGATCGAAAGACTTATGACCAATACGGAGCAAAGGGAAGAAACCGTCGGGGGACCGCTTTTTACCCCAGGACGAGAAAACTGAGCCCGGGGCATTCCCGCTCGCGTTTTCTTGGGACGAGCACCGGAAGTCCTCGAGCTCAGCCCGTTTCCTTCGCTGCAAGTGCATTTCCAGTGGTTTCTGACACCGGACGAGCGTTCGCCACTCGTTGGAAGCTTCGGCCATCTTTTGGACCGTTTTGGGTCGCACCACAGTTCTCCCTCCAACGAGCTCGCTTCCCGACCTATACCTCCGGAAAACGTGTCAGGGAGCATGCCAGGAGTGTGGGTTGAAGTCCTCGGAGCACGAGACCCGAAGATCGAAAGACTTATGACCAATACGGAGCAAAGGGAAGAAACCGTCGGGGGACCGCTTTTTACCCCAGGATGAGAAAACTGAGTCCGGGGCATTCCCGCTCGCGTTTTCTTGGGACGAGCACCGGAAGTCCTCGAGCTCAGCCCGTTTCCTTCGCTGCAAGTGCATTTCCAGTGGTTTCTGACACCGGACGAGCGTTCGCCACTCGTTGGAAGCTTCGGCCATCTTTTGGACCGTTTTGGGTCGCACCACAGTTCTCCCTCCAACGAGCTCGCTTCCCGACCTATACCTCCGGAAAACGTGTCAGGGAGCATGCCAGGAGTGTGGGTTGAAGTCCTCGGAGCACGAGACCCGAAGATCGAAAGACTTATGACCAATACGGAGCAAAGGGAAGAAACCGTCGGGGGACCGCTTTTTACCCCAGGACGAGAAAACTGAGTCCGGGGCATTCCCGCTCGCGTTTTCTTGGGACGAGCATCGGAAGTCCTCGAGCTCAGCCCGTTTCCTTCGCTGCAAGTGCATTTCCAGTGGTTTCTGACACCGGACGAGCGTTCGCCACTCGTTGGAAGCTTCGGCCATCTTTTGGACCGTTTTGGGTCGCACCACAGTTCTCCCTCCAACGAGCTCGCTTCCCGACCTATACCTCCGGAAAACGTGTCAGGGAGCATGCCAGGAGTGTGGGTTGAAGTCCTCGGAGCACGAGACCCGAAGATCGAAAGACTTATGACCAATACGGAGCAAAGGGAAGAAACCGTCGGGGGACCGCTTTTTACCCCAGGACGAGAAAACTGAGTCCGGGGCATTCCCGCTCGCGTTTTCTTGGGACGAGCACCGGAAGTCCTCGAGCTCAGCCCGTTTCCTTCGCTGCAAGTGCATTTCCAGTGGTTTCTGACACCGGACGAGCGTTCGCCACTCGTTGGAAGCTTCGGCCATCTTTTGGACCGTTTTGGGTCGCACCACAGTTCTCCCTCCAACGAGCTCGCTTCCCGACCTATACCTCCGGAAAACGTGTCAGGGAGCATGCCAGGAGTGTGGGTTGAAGTCCTCGGAGCACGAGACCCGAAGATCGAAAGACTTATGACCAATACGGAGCAAAGGGAAGAAACCGTCAGGGGACCGCTTTTTACCCCAGGACGAGAAAACTGAGTCCGGGGCATTCCCGCTCGCGTTTTCTTGGGACGAGCACCGGAAGTCCTCGAGCTCAGCCCGTTTCCTTCGCTGCAAGTGCATTTCCAGTGGTTTCTGACACCGGACGAGCGTTCGCCACTCGTTGGAAGCTTCGGCCATCTTTTGGACCGTTTTGGGTCGCACCACAGTTCTCCCTCCAACGAGCTCGCTTCCCGACCTATACCTCCGGAAAACGTGTCAGGGAGCATGCGAGGAGTGTGGGTTGAAGTCCTCGGAGCACGAGACCCGAAGATCGAAAGACTTATGACCAATACGGAGCAAAGGGAAGAAACCGTCGGGGGACCGCTTTTTACCCCAGGACGAGAAAACTGAGTCCGGGGCATTCCCGCTCGCGTTTTCTTGGGACGAGCACCGGAAGTCCTCGAGCTCAGCCCGTTTCCTTCGCTGCAAGTGCATTTCCAGTGGTTTCTGACACCGGACGAGCGTTCGCCACTCGTTGGAAGCTTCGGCCATCTTTTGGACCGTTTTGGGTCGCACCACAGTTCTCCCTCCAACGAGCTCGCTTCCCGACCTATACCTCCGGAAAACGTGTCAGGGAGCATGCCAGGAGTGTGGGTTGAAGTCCTCGGAGCACGAGACCCGAAGATCGAAAGACTTATGACCAATACGGAGCAAAGGGAAGAAACCGTCGGGGGACCGCTTTTTACCCCAGGACGAGAAAACTGAGTCCGGGGCATTCCCGCTCGCGTTTTCTTGGGACGAGCACCGGAAGTCCTCGAGCTCAGCCCGTTTCCTTCGCTGCAAGTGCATTTCCAGTGGTTTCTGACACCGGACGAGCGTTCGCCACTCGTTGGAAGCTTCGGCCATCTTTTGGACCGTTTTGGGTCGCACCACAGTTCTCCCTCCAACGAGCTCGCTTCCCGACCTATACCTCCGGAAAACGTGTCAGGGAGCATGCCAGGAGTGTGGGTTGAAGTCCTCGGAGCACGAGACCCGAAGATCGAAAGACTTATGACCAATACGGAGCAAAGGGAAGAAACCGTCGGGGGACCGCTTTTTACCCCAGGACGAGAAAACTGAGTCCGGGGCATTCCCGCTCGCGTTTTCTTGGGACGAGAACCGGAAGTCCTCGAACTCAGCCCGTTTCCTTCGCTGCAAGTGCATTTCCAGTGGTTTCTGACACCGGACGAGCGTTCGCCACTCGTTGGAAGCTTCGGCCATCTTTTGGACCGTTTTGGGTCGCACCACAGTTCTCCCTCCAACGAGCTCGCTTCCCGACCTATACCTCCGGAAAACGTGTCAGGGAGCATGCCAGGAGTGTGGGTTGAAGTCCTCGGAGCACGAGACCCGAAGATCGAAAGACTTATGACCAATACGGAGCAAAGGGAAGAAACCGTCGGGGGACCGCTTTTTACCCCAGGACGAGAAAACTGAGTCCGGGGCATTCCCGCTCGCGTTTTCTTGGGACGAGAACCGGAAGTCCTCGAACTCAGCCCGTTTCCTTCGCTGCAAGTGCATTTCCAGTGGTTTCTGACACCGGACGAGCGTTCGCCACTCGTTGGAAGCTTCGGCCATCTTTTGGACCGTTTTGGGTCGCACCACAGTTCTCCCTCCAACGAGCTCGCTTCCCGACCTATACCTCCGGAAAACGTGTCAGGGAGCATGCCAGGAGTGTGGGTTGAAGTCCTCGGAGCACGAGACCCGAAGATCGAAAGACTTATGACCAATACGGAGCAAAGGGAAGAAACCGTCGGGGGACCGCTTTTTACCCCAGGACGAGAAAACTGAGTCCGGGGCATTCCCGCACGCGTTTTCTTGGGACGAGCACCGGAAGTCCTCGAGCTCAGCCCGTTTCCTTCGCTGCAGGTGCATTTCCAGTGGTTTCTGACACCGGACGAGCGTTCGCCACTCGTTGGAAGCTTCGGCCATCTTTTGGACCGTTTTGGGTCGCACCACAGTTCTCCCTCCAACGAGCTCGCTTCCCGACCTATACCTCCGGAAAACGTGTCAGGGAGCATGCCAGGAGTGTGGGTTGAAGTCCTCGGAGCACGAGACCCGAAGATCGAAAGACTTATGACCAATACGGAGCAAAGGGAAGAAACCGTCGGGGGACCGCTTTTTACCCCAGGACGAGAAAACTGAGCCCGGGGCATTCCCGCTCGCGTTTTCTTGGGACGAGCACCGGAAGTCCTCGAGCTCAGCCCGTTTCCTTCGCTGCAAGTGCATTTCCAGTGGTTTCTGACACCGGACGAGCGTTCGCCACTCGTTGGAAGCTTCGGCCATCTTTTGGACCGTTTTGGGTCGCACCACAGTTCTCCCTCCAACGAGCTCGCTTCCCGACCTATACCTCCGGAAAACGTGTCAGGGAGCATGCCAGGAGTGTGGGTTGAAGTCCTCGGAGCACGAGACCCGAAGATCGAAAGACTTATGACCAATACGGAGCAAAGGGAAGAAACCGTCGGGGGACCGCTTTTTACCCCAGGACGAGAAAACTGAGTCCGGGGCATTCCCGCTCGCGTTTTCTTGGGACGAGCACCGGAAGTCCTCGAGCTCAGCCCGTTTCCTTCGCTGCAAGTGCATTTCCAGTGGTTTCTGACACCGGACGAGCGTTCGCCACTCGTTGGAAGCTTCGGCCATCTTTTGGACCGTTTTGGGTCGCACCACAGTTCTCCCTCCAACGAGCTCGCTTCCCGACCTATACCTCCGGAAAACGTGTCAGGGAGCATGCCAGGAGTGTGGGTTGAAGTCCTCGGAGCACGAGACCCGAAGATCGAAAGACTTATGACCAATACGGAGCAAAGGGAAGAAACCGTCGGGGGACCGCTTTTTACCCCAGGACGAGAAAACTGAGTCCGGGGCATTCCCGCTCGCGTTTTCTTGGGACGAGCATCGGAAGTCCTCGAGCTCAGCCCGTTTCCTTCGCTGCAAGTGCATTTCCAGTGGTTTCTGACACCGGACGAGCGTTCGCCACTCGTTGGAAGCTTCGGCCATCTTTTGGACCGTTTTGGGTCGCACCACAGTTCTCCCTCCAACGAGCTCGCTTCCCGACCTATACCTCCGGAAAACGTGTCAGGGAGCATGCCAGGAGTGTGGGTTGAAGTCCTCGGAGCACGAGACCCGAAGATCGAAAGACTTATGACCAATACGGAGCAAAGGGAAGAAACCGTCGGGGGACCGCTTTTTACCCCAGGACGAGAAAACTGAGTCCGGGGCATTCCCGCTCGCGTTTTCTTGGGACGAGCACCGGAAGTCCTCGAGCTCAGCCCGTTTCCTTCGCTGCAAGTGCATTTCCAGTGGTTTCTGACACCGGACGAGCGTTCGCCACTCGTTGGAAGCTTCGGCCATCTTTTGGACCGTTTTGGGTCGCACCACAGTTCTCCCTCCAACGAGCTCGCTTCCCGACCTATACCTCCGGAAAACGTGTCAGGGAGCATGCCAGGAGTGTGGGTTGAAGTCCTCGGAGCACGAGACCCGAAGATCGAAAGACTTATGACCAATACGGAGCAAAGGGAAGAAACCGTCAGGGGACCGCTTTTTACCCCAGGACGAGAAAACTGAGTCCGGGGCATTCCCGCTCGCGTTTTCTTGGGACGAGCACCGGAAGTCCTCGAGCTCAGCCCGTTTCCTTCGCTGCAAGTGCATTTCCAGTGGTTTCTGACACCGGACGAGCGTTCGCCACTCGTTGGAAGCTTCGGCCATCTTTTGGACCGTTTTGGGTCGCACCACAGTTCTCCCTCCAACGAGCTCGCTTCCCGACCTATACCTCCGGAAAACGTGTCAGGGAGCATGCGAGGAGTGTGGGTTGAAGTCCTCGGAGCACGAGACCCGAAGATCGAAAGACTTATGACCAATACGGAGCAAAGGGAAGAAACCGTCGGGGGACCGCTTTTTACCCCAGGACGAGAAAACTGAGTCCGGGGCATTCCCGCTCGCGTTTTCTTGGGACGAGCACCGGAAGTCCTCGAGCTCAGCCCGTTTCCTTCGCTGCAAGTGCATTTCCAGTGGTTTCTGACACCGGACGAGCGTTCGCCACTCGTTGGAAGCTTCGGCCATCTTTTGGACCGTTTTGGGTCGCACCACAGTTCTCCCTCCAACGAGCTCGCTTCCCGACCTATACCTCCGGAAAACGTGTCAGGGAGCATGCCAGGAGTGTGGGTTGAAGTCCTCGGAGCACGAGACCCGAAGATCGAAAGACTTATGACCAATACGGAGCAAAGGGAAGAAACCGTCGGGGGACCGCTTTTTACCCCAGGACGAGAAAACTGAGTCCGGGGCATTCCCGCTCGCGTTTTCTTGGGACGAGCACCGGAAGTCCTCGAGCTCAGCCCGTTTCCTTCGCTGCAAGTGCATTTCCAGTGGTTTCTGACACCGGACGAGCGTTCGCCACTCGTTGGAAGCTTCGGCCATCTTTTGGACCGTTTTGGGTCGCACCACAGTTCTCCCTCCAACGAGCTCGCTTCCCGACCTATACCTCCGGAAAACGTGTCAGGGAGCATGCCAGGAGTGTGGGTTGAAGTCCTCGGAGCACGAGACCCGAAGATCGAAAGACTTATGACCAATACGGAGCAAAGGGAAGAAACCGTCGGGGGACCGCTTTTTACCCCAGGACGAGAAAACTGAGTCCGGGGCATTCCCGCTCGCGTTTTCTTGGGACGAGCACCGGAAGTCCTCGAGCTCAGCCCGTTTCCTTCGCTGCAAGTGCATTTCCAGTGGTTTCTGACACCGGACGAGCGTTCGCCACTCGTTGGAAGCTTCGGCCATCTTTTGGACCGTTTTGGGTCGCACCACAGTTCTCCCTCCAACGAGTTCGCTTCCCGACCTATACCTCCGGAAAACGTGTCAGGGAGCATGCGAGGAGTGTGGGTTGAAGTCCTCGGAGCACGAGACCCGAAGATCGAAAGACTTATGACCAATACGGAGCAAAGGGAAGAAACCGTCGGGGGACCGCTTTTTACCCCAGGACGAGAAAACTGAGTCCGGGGCATTCCCGCTCGCGTTTTCTTGGGACGAGCACCGGAAGTCCTCGAGCTCAGCCCGTTTCCTTTGCTGCAAGTGCATTTCCAGTGGTTTCTGACACCGGACGAGCGTTCGCCACTCGTTGGAAGCTTCGGCCATCTTTTGGACCGTTTTGGGTCGCACCACAGTTCTCCCTCCAACGAGCTCGCTTCCCGACCTATACCTCCGGAAAACGTGTCAGGGAGCATGCGAGGAGTGTGGGTTGAAGTCCTCGGAGCACGAGACCCGAAGATCGAAAGACTTATGACCAATACGGAGCAAAGGGAAGAAACCGTCGGGGGACCGCTTTTTACCCCAGGACGAGAAAACTGAGTCCGGGGCATTCCCGCTCGCGTTTTCTTGGGACGAGCACCGGAAGTCCTCGAGCTCAGCCCGTTTCCTTCGCTGCAAGTGCATTTCCAGTGGTTTCTGACACCGGACGAGCGTTCGCCACTCGTTGGAAGCTTCGGCCATCTTTTGGACCGTTTTGGGTCGCACCACAGTTCTCCCTCCAACGAGCTCGCTTCCCGACCTATACCTCCGGAAAACGTGTCAGGGAGCATGCCAGGAGTGTGGGTTGAAGTCCTCGGAGCACGAGACCCGAAGATCGAAAGACTTATGACCAATACGGAGCAAAGGGAAGAAACCGTCGGGGGACCGCTTTTTACCCCAGGACGAGAAAACTGAGTCCGGGGCATTCCCGCACGCGTTTTCTTGGGACGAGCACCGGAAGTCCTCGAGCTCAGCCCGTTTCCTTCGCTGCAGGTGCATTTCCAGTGGTTTCTGACACCGGACGAGCGTTCGCCACTCGTTGGAAGCTTCGGCCATCTTTTGGACCGTTTTGGGTCGCACCACAGTTCTCCCTCCAACGAGCTCGCTTCCCGACCTATACCTCCGGAAAACGTGTCAGGGAGCATGCCAGGAGTGTGGGTTGAAGTCCTCGGAGCACGAGACCCGAAGATCGAAAGACTTATGACCAATACGGAGCAAAGGGAAGAAACCGTCGGGGGACCGCTTTTTACCCCAGGACGAGAAAACTGAGTCCGGGGCATTCCCGCTCGCGTTTTCTTGGGACGAGCACCGGAAGTCCTCGAGCTCAGCCCGTTTCCTTCGCTGCAAGTGCATTTCCAGTGGTTTCTGACACCGGACGAGCGTTCGCCACTCGTTGGAAGCTTCGGCCATCTTTTGGACCGTTTTGGGTCGCACCACAGTTCTCCCTCCAACGAGCTCGCTTCCCGACCTATACCTCCGGAAAACGTGTCAGGGAGCATGCCAGGAGTGTGGGTTGAAGTCCTCGGAGCACGAGACCCGAAGATCGAAAGACTTATGACCAATACGGAGCAAAGGGAAGAAACCGTCGGGGGACCGCTTTTTACCCCACGACGAGAAAACTGAGTCCGGGGCATTCCCGCTCGCGTTTTCTTGGGACGAGCACCAGAAGTCCTCGAGCTCAGCCCGTTTCCTTCGCTGCAAGTGCATTTCCAGTGGTTTCTGACACCGGACGAGCGTTCGCCACTCGTTGGAAGCTTCGGCCATCTTTTGGACCGTTTTGGGTCGCACCACAGTTCTCCCTCCAACGAGCTCGCTTCCCGACCTATACCTCCGGAAAACGTGTCAGGGAGCATGCCAGGAGTGTGGGTTGAAGTCCTCGGAGCACGAGACCCGAAGATCGAAAGACTTATGACCAATACGGAGCAAAGGGAAGAAACCGTCGGGGGACCGCTTTTTACCCCAGGACGAGAAAACTGAGTCCGGGGCATTCCCGCTCGCGTTTTCTTGGGACGAGCACCGGAAGTCCTCGAGCTCAGCCCGTTTCCTTCGCTGCAAGTGCATTTCCAGTGGTTTCTGACACCGGACGAGCGTTCGCCACTCGTTGGAAGCTTCGGCCATCTTTTGGACCGTTTTGGGTCGCACCACAGTTCTCCCTCCAACGAGCTCGCTTCCCGACCTATACCTCCAGAAAACGTGTCAGGGAGCATGCCAGGAGTGTGGGTTGAAGTCCTCGGAGCACGAGACCCGAAGATCGAAAGACTTATGACCAATACGGAGCAAAGGGAAGAAACCGTCGGGGGACCGCTTTTTACCCCAGGACGAGAAAACTGAGTCCGGGGCATTCCCGCTCGCGTTTTCTTGGGACGAGCACCGGAAGTCCTCGAGCTCAGCCCGTTTCCTTCGCTGCAAGTGCATTTCCAGTGGTTTCTGACACCGGACGAGCGTTCGCCACTCGTTGGAAGCTTCGGCCATCTTTTGGACCGTTTTGGGTCGCACCACAGTTCTCCCTCCAACGAGCTCGCTTCCCGACCTATACCTCCGGAAAACGTGTCAGGGAGCATGCCAGGAGTGTGGGTTGAAGTCCTCGGAGCACGAGACCCGAAGATCGAAAGACTTATGACCAATACGGAGCAAAGGGAAGAAACCGTCGGGGGACCGCTTTTTACCCCAGGACGAGAAAACTGAGTCCGGGGCATTCCCGCTCGCGTTTTCTTGGGACGAGCACCGGAAGTCCTCGAGCTCAGCCCGTTTCCTTCGCTGCAAGTGCATTTCCAGTGGTTTCTGACACCGGACGAGCGTTCGCCACTCGTTTGAAGCTTCGGCCATCTTTTGGACCGTTTTGGGTCGCACCACAGTTCTCCCTCCAACGAGCTCGCTTCCCGACCTATACCTCCGGAAAACGTGTCAGGGAGCATGCCAGGAGTGTGGGTTGAAGTCCTCGGAGCACGAGACCCGAAGATCGAAAGACTTATGACCAATACGGAGCAAAGGGAAGAAACCGTCGGGGGACCGCTTTTTACCCCAGGACGAGAAAACTGAGTCCGGGGCATTCCCGCTCGCGTTTTCTTGGGACGAGCACCGGAAGTCCTCGAGCTCAGCCCGTTTCCTTCGCTGCAAGTGCATTTCCAGTGGTTTCTGACACCGGACGAGCGTTCGCCACTCGTTGGAAGCTTCGGCCATCTTTTGGACCGTTTTGGGTCGCACCACAGTTCTCCCTCCAACGAGCTCGCTTCCCGACCTATACCTCCGGAAAACGTGTCAGGGAGCATGCCAGGAGTGTGGGTTGAAGTCCTCGGAGCACGAGACCCGAAGATCGAAAGACTTATGACCAATACGGAGCAAAGGGAAGAAACCGTCGGGGGACCGCTTTTTACCCCAGGACGAGAAAACTGAGTCCGGGGCATTCCCGCTCGCGTTTTCTTGGGACGAGCACCGGAAGTCCTCGAGCTCAGCCCGTTTCCTTCGCTGCAAGTGCATTTCCAGTGGTTTGTGACACCGGACGAGCGTTCGCCACTCGTTTGAAGCTTCGGCCATCTTTTGGACCGTTTTGGGTCGCACCACAGTTCTCCCTCCAACGAGCTCGCTTCCCGACCTATACCTCCGGAAAACGTGTCAGGGAGCATGCCAGGAGTGTGGGTTGAAGTCCTCGGAGCACGAGACCCGAAGATCGAAAGACTTATGACCAATACGGAGCAAGGGGAAGAAACCGTCGGGGGACCGCTTTTTACCCCAGGACGAGAAAACTGAGTCCGGGGCATTCCCGCTCGCGTTTTCTTGGGACGAGCACCGGAAGTCCTCGAGCTCAGCCCGTTTCCTTCGCTGCAAGTGCATTTCCAGTGGTTTCTGACACCGGACGAGCGTTCGCCACTCGTTGGAAGCTTCGGCCATCTTTTGGACCGTTTTGGGTCGCACCACAGTTCTCCCTCCAACGAGCTCGCTTCCCGACCTATACCTCCGGACAACGTGTCAGGGAGCATGCGAGGAGTGTGGGTTGAAGTCCTCGGAGCGCGAGACCCGAAGATCGAAAGACTTATGACCAATACGGAGCAAAGGGAAGAAACCGTCGGGGGACCGCTTTTTACCCCAGGACGAGAAAACTGAGTCCGGGGCATTCCCGCTCGCGTTTTCTTGGGACGAGCACCGGAAGTCCTCGAGCTCAGCCCGTTTCCTTCGCTGCAAGTGCATTTCCAGTGGTTTCTGACACCGGACGAGCGTTCGCCACTCGTTGGAAGCTTCGGCCATCTTTTGGACCGTTTCGGGTCGCACCACAGTTCTCCCTCCAACGAGCTCGCTTCCCGACCTATACCTCCGGACAACGTGTCAGGGAGCATGCGAGGAGTGTGGGTTGAAGTCCTCGGAGCGCGAGACCCGAAGATCGAAAGACTTATGACCAATACGGAGCAAAGGGAAGAAACCGTCGGGGGACCGCTTTTTACCCCGGGACGAGAAAACTGAGTCCGGGGCATTCCCGCTCGCGTTTTCTTGGGACGAGCACCGGAAGTCCTCGAGCTCAGCCCGTTTCCTTCGCTGCAAGTGCATTTCCAGTGGTTTCTGACACCGGACGAGCGTTCGCCACTCGTTGGAAGCTTCGGCCATCTTTTGGACCGTTTTGGGTCGCACCACAGTTCTCCCTCCAACGAGCTCGCTTCCCGACCTATACCTCCGGAAAACGTGTCAGGGAGCATGCCAGGAGTGTGGGTTGAAGTCCTCGGAGCGCGAGACCCAAGGATCGAAAGACTTATGACCAATACGGAGCAAAGGGAAGAAACCGTCGGGGGACCGCTTTTTACCCCAGGACGAGAAAACTGAGTCCGGGGCATTCCCGCTCGCGTTTTCTTGGGACGAGCACCGGAAGTCCTCGAGCTCAGCCCGTTTCCTTCGCTGCAAGTGCATTTCCAGTGGTTTCTGACTCCGGACGAGCGTTCGCCACTCGTTGGAAGCTTCGGCCATCTTTTGGACCGTTTTGGGTCGCACCACAGTTCTCCCTCCAACGAGCTCGCTTCCCGACCTATACCTGCGGAAAATATGTCAGGGAGCATGCCAGGAGTGTGGGTTGAAGTCCTCGGAGCGCGAGACCCGAAGATCGAAAGACTTATGACCAATACGGAGCAAAGGGAAGAAACCATCGGGGGACCGCTTTTTACCCCAGGACGAGAAAACTGAGTCCGGGGCATTCCCGCTCGCGTTTTCTTGGGACGAGCACCGGAAGTCCTCGAGCTCAGCCCGTTTCCTTCGCTGCAAGTGCATTTCCAGTGGTTTCTGACACCGGACGAGCGTTCGCCACTCGTTGGAAGCTTCGGCCATCTTTTGGACCGTTTTGGGTCGCACCACAGTTCTCCCTCCAACGAGCTCGCTTCCCGACCTATACCTCCAGAAAACGTGTCAGGGAGCATGCCAGGAGTGTGGGTTGAAGTCCTCGGAGCGCGAGACCCGAAGATCGAAAGACTTATGACCAATACGGAGCAAAGGGAAGAAACCGTCGGGGGACCGCTTTTTACCCCAGGACGAGAAAACTGAGTCCGGGGCATTCCCGCTCGCGTTTTCTTGGGACGAGCACCGGAAGTCCTCGAGCTCAGCCCGTTTCCTTCGCTGCAAGTGCATTTCCAGTGGTTTCTGACACCGGACGAGCGTTCGCCACTCGTTGGAAGCTTCGGCCATCTTTTGGACCGTTTTGGGTCGCACCACAGTTCTCCCTCCAACGAGCTCGCTTCCCGACCTATACCTCCGGAAAACGTGTCAGGGAGCATGCAAGGAGTGTGGGTTGAAGTCCTCGGAGCGCGAGACCCGAAGATCGAAAGACTTATGACCCATACGGAGCAAAGGGAAGAAACCGTCGGGGGACCGCTTTTTACCCTAGGACGAGAAAACTGAGTCCGGGGCATTCCCGCTCGCGTTTTCTTGGGACGAGCACCGGAAGTCCTCGAGCTCAGCCCGTTTCCTTCGCTGCAAGTGCATTTCCAGTGGTTTCTGACACCGGACGAGCGTTCGCCACTCGTTGGAAGCTTCGGCCATCTTTTGGACCGTTTTGGGTCGCACCACAGTTCTCCCTCCAACGAGCTCGCTTCCCGACCTATACCTCCGGAAAACGTGTCAGGGAGCATGCCAGGAGTGTGGGTTGAAGTCCTCGGAGCGCGAGACCCAAAGATCGAAAGACTTATGACCAATACGGAGCAAAGGGAAGAAACCGTCGGGGGACCGCTTTTTACCCCAGGACGAGAAAACTGAGTCCGGGGCATTCCCGCTCGCGTTTTCTTGGGACGAGCACCGGAAGTCCTCGAGCTCAGCCCGTTTCCTTCGCTGCAAGTGCATTTCCAGTGGTTTCTGACACCGGACGAGCGTTCGCCACTCGTTGGAAGCTTCGGCCATCTTTTGGACCGTTTTGGGTCGCACCACAGTTCTCCCTCCAACGAGCTCGCTTCCCGACCTATACCTCCGGAAAACGTGTCAGGGAGCATGCCAGGAGTGTGGGTTGAAGTCCTCGGAGCGCGAGACCCGAAGATCGAAAGACTTATGACCAATACGGAGCAAAGGGAAGAAACCGTCGGGGGACCGCTTTTTACTCCAGGACGAGAAAACTGAGTCCGGGGCATTCCCGCTCGCGTTTTCTTGGGACGAGCACCGGAAGTCCTCGAGCTCAGCCCGTTTCCTTCGCTGCAAGTGCATTTCCAGTGGTTTCTGACACCGGACGAGCGTTCGCCACTCGTTGGAAGCTTCGGTCATCTTTTGGACCGTTTTGGGTCGCACCACAGTTCTCCCTCCAACGAGCTCGCTTCCCGACCTATACCTCCGGAAAACGTGTCAGGGAGCATGCCAGGAGTGTGGGTTGAAGTCCTCGGAGCGCGAGACCCAAAGATCGAAAGACTTATGACCAATACGGAGCAAAGGGAAGAAACCGTCGGGGGACCGCTTTTTACCCCAGGACGAGAAAACTGAGTCCGGGGCATTCCCGCTCGCGTTTTCTTGGGACGAGCACCGGAAGTCCTCGAGCTCAGCCCGTTTCCTTCGCTGCAAGTGCATTTCCAGTGGTTTCTGACTCCGGACGAGCGTTCGCCACTCGTTGGAAGCTTCGGCCATCTTTTGGACCGTTTTGGGTCGCACCACAGTTCTCCCTCCAACGAGCTCGCTTCCCGACCTATACCTGCGGAAAACGTGTCAGGGAGCATGCCAGGAGTGTGGGTTGAAGTCCTCGGAGCGCGAGACCCGAAGATCGAAAGACTTATGACCAATACGGAGCAAAGGGAAGAAACCATCGGGGGACCGCTTTTTACCCCAGGACGAGAAAACTGAGTCCGGGGCATTCCCTCTCGCGTTTTCTTGGGACGAGCACCGGAAGTCCTCGAGCTCAGCCCGTTTCCTTCGCTGCAAGTGCATTTCCAGTGGTTTCTGACACCGGACGAGCGTTCGCCACTCGTTGGAAGCTTCGGCCATCTTTTGGACCGTTTTGGGTCGCACCACAGTTCTCCCTCCAACGAGCTCGCTTCCCGACCTATACCTCCAGAAAACGTGTCAGGGAGCATGCCAGGAGTGTGGGTTGAAGTCCTCGGAGCGCGAGACCCGAAGATCGAAAGACTTATGACCAATACGGAGCAAAGGGAAGAAACCGTCGGGGGACCGCTTTTTACCCCAGGACGAGAAAACTGAGTCCGGGGCATTCCCGCTCGCGTTTTCTTGGGACGAGCACCGGAAGTCCTCGAGCTCAGCCCGTTTCCTTCGCTGCAAGTGCATTTCCAGTGGTTTCTGACACCGGACGAGCGTTCGCCACTCGTTGGAAGCTTCGGCCATCTTTTGGACCGTTTTGGGTCGCACCACAGTTCTCCCTCCAACGAGCTCGCTTCCCGACCTATACCTCCGGAAAACGTGTCAGGGAGCATGCCAGGAGTGTGGGTTGAAGTCCTCGGAGCGCGAGACCCGAAGATCGAAAGACTTATGACCCATACGGAGCAAAGGGAAGAATCCGTCGGGGGACCGCTTTTTACCCTAGGACGAGAAAACTGAGTCCGGGGCATTCCCGCTCGCGTTTTCTTGGGACGAGCACCGGAAGTCCTCGAGCTCAGCCCGTTTCCTTCGCTGCAAGTGCATTTCCAGTGGTTTCTGACACCGGACGAGCGTTCGCCACTCGTTGGAAGCTTCGGCCATCTTTTGGACCGTTTTGGGTCGCACCACAGTTCTCCCTCCAACGAGCTCGCTTCCCGACCTATACCTCCGGAAAACGTGTCAGGGAGCATGCCAGGAGTGTGGGTTGAAGTCCTCGGAGCGCGAGACCCAAAGATCGAAAGACTTATGACCAATACGGAGCAAAGGGAAGAAACCGTCGGGGGACCGCTTTTTACCCCAGGACGAGAAAACTGAGTCCGGGGCATTCCCGCTCGCGTTTTCTTGGGACGAGCACCGGAAGTCCTCGAGCTCAGCCCGTTTCCTTCGCTGCAAGTGCATTTCCAGTGGTTTCTGACACCGGACGAGCGTTCGCCACTCGTTGGAAGCTTCGGCCATCTTTTGGACCGTTTTGGGTCGCACCACAGTTCTCCCTCCAACGAGCTCGCTTCCCGACCTATACCTCCGGAAAACGTGTCAGGGAGCATGCCAGGAGTGTGGGTTGAAGTCCTCGGAGCGCGAGACCCGAAGATCGAAAGACTTATGACCAATACGGAGCAAAGGGAAGAAACCGTCGGGGGACCGCTTTTTACTCCAGGACGAGAAAACTGAGTCCGGGGCATTCCCGCTCGCGTTTTCTTGGGACGAGCACCGGAAGTCCTCGAGCTCAGCCCGTTTCCTTCGCTGCAAGTGCATTTCCAGTGGTTTCTGACACCGGACGAGCGTTCGCCACTCGTTGGAAGCTTCGGTCATCTTTTGGACCGTTTTGGATCGCACCACAGTTCTCCCTCCAACGAGCTCGCTTCCCGACCTATACCTCCGGAAAACGTGTCAGGGAGCATGCCAGGAGTGTGGGTTGAAGTCCTCGGAGCGCGAGACCCGAAGATCGAAAGACTTATGACCAATACGGAGCAAAGGGAAGAAACCGTCGGGGGACCGCTTTTTACCCCAGGACGAGAAAACTGAGTCCGGGGCATTCCCGCTCGCGTTTTCTTGGGACGAGCACCGGAAGTCCTCGAGCTCAGCCCGTTTCCTTCGCTGCAAGTGCATTTCCAGTGGTTTCTGACACCGGACGAGCGTTCGCCACTCGTTGGAAGCTTCGGCCATCTTTTGGACCGTTTTGGGTCGCACCACAGTTCTCCCTCCAACGAGCTCGCTTCCCGACCTATACCTCCGGAAAACGTGTCAGGGAGCATGCCAGGAGTGTGGGTTGAAGTCCTCGGAGCGCGAGACCCGAAGATCGAAAGACTTATGACCAATACGGAGCAAAGGGAAGAAACCGTCGGGGGACCGCTTTTTACCCCAGGACGAGAAAACTGAGTCCGGGGCATTCCCGCTCGCGTTTTCTTGGGACGAGCACCGGAAGTCCTCGAGCTCAGCCCGTTTCCTTCGCTGCAAGTGCATTTCCAGTGGTTTCTGACACCGGACGAGCGTTCGCCACTCGTTGGAAGCTTCGGTCATCTTTTGGACCGTTTTGGGTCGCACCACAGTTCTCCCTCCAACGAGCTCGCTTCCCGACCTATACCTCCGGAAAACGTGTCAGGGAGCATGCCAGGAGTGTGGGTTGAAGTCCTCGGAGCGCGAGACCCGAAGATCGAAAGACTTATGACCAATACGGAGCAAAGGGAAGAAACCGTCGGGGGACCGCTTTTTACCCCAGGACGAGAAAACTGAGTCCGGGGCATTCCCGCTCGCGTTTTCTTGGGACGAGCACCAGAAGTCCTCGAGCTCAGCCCGTTTCCTTCGCTGCAAGTGCATTTCCAGTGGTTTCTGACACCGGACGAGCGTTCGCCACTCGTTGGAAGCTTCGGCCATCTTTTGGACCGTTTTGGGTCGCACCACAGTTCTCCCTCCAACGAGCTCGCTTCCCGACCTATACCTCCGGAAAACGTGTCTGGGAGCATGCCAGGAGTGTGGGTTGAAGTCCTCGGAGCGCGAGACCCGAAGATCGAAAGACTTATGACCAATACGGAGCAAAGGGAAGAAACCGTCGGGGGACCGTTTTTTACCCCAGGACGAGAAAACTGAGTCCGGGGCATTCCCGCTCGCGTTTTCTTGGGACGAGCACCGGAAGTCCTCGAGCTCAGCCCGTTTCCTTCGCTGCAAGTGCATTTCCAGTTGTTTCTGACACCGGACGAGCGTTCGCCACTCGTTGGAAGCTTCGGCCATCTTTTGGACCGTTTTGGGTCGCACCACAGTTCTCCCTCCAACGAGCTCGCTTCCCGACCTATACCTCCGGAAAACGTGTCAGGGAGCATGCCAGGAGTGTGGGTTGAAGTCCTCGGAGCGCGAGACCCGAAGATCGAAAGACTTATGACCAATACGGAGCAAAGGGAAGAAACCGTCGGGGGACCGCTTTTTACCCCAGGACGAGAAAACTGAGTCCGGGGCATTCCCGCTCGCGTTTTCTTGGGACGAGCACCGGAAGTCCTCGAGCTCAGCCCATTTCCTTCGCTGCAAGTGCATTTCCAGTGGTTTCTGACACCGGACGAGCATTCGCCACTCGTTGGAAGCTTCGGCCATCTTTTGGACCGTTTTGGGTCGCACCACAGTTCTCCCTCCAACGAGCTCGCTTCCCGACCTATACCTCCGGAAAACGTGTCAGGGAGCATGCCAGGAGTGTGGGTTGAAGTCCTCGGAGCACGAGACCCGAAGATCGAAAGACTTATGACCAATACGGAGCAAAGGGAAGAAACCGTCGGGGGACCGCTTTTTACCCAAGGACGAGAAAACTGAGTCCGGGGCATTCCCGCTCACGTTTTCTTGGGACGAGCACCGGATGTCCTCGAGCTCAGCCCGTTTCCTTCGCTGCAAGTGCATTTCCAGTGGTTTCTGACACCGGACGAGCGTTCGCCACTCGTTGGAAGCTTCGGCCATCTTTTGGACCGTTTTGGGTCGCACCACAGTTCTCCCTCCAACGAGCTCGCTTCCCGACCTATACCTCCGGAAAACGTGTCAGGGAGCATGCGAGGAGTGTGGGTTGAAGTCCTCGGAGCACGAGACCCGAAGATCGAAAGACTTATGACCAATACGGAGCAAAGGGAAGAAACCGTCGGGGGACCGCTTTTTACCCCAGGACGAGAAAACTGAGTCCGGGGCATTCCCGCTCGCGTTTTCTTGGGACGAGCACCGGAAGTCCTCGAGCTCAGCCCGTTTCCTTCGCTGCAAGTGCATTTCCAGTGGTTTCTGACACCGGACGAGCGTTCGCCACTCGTTGGATGCTTCGGCCATCTTTTGGACCGTTTTGGGTCGCACCACAGTTCTCCCTCCAACGAGCTCGCTTCCCGACCTATACCTCCGGAAAACGTGTCAGGGAGCATGCCAGGAGTGTGGGTTGAAGTCCTCGGAGCACGAGACCCGAAGATCGAAAGACTTATGACCAATACGGAGCAAAGGGAAGAAACCGTCGGGGGACCGCTTTTTACCCCAGGACGAGAAAACTGAGTCCGGGGCATTCCCGCTCGCGTTTTCTTGGGACGAGCACCGGAATTCCTCGAGCTCAGCCCGTTTCCTTCGCTGCAAGTGCATTTCCAGTGGTTTCTGACACCGGACGAGCGTTCGCCACTCGTTGGAAGCTTCGGCCATCTTTTGGACCGTTTTGGGTCGCACCACAGTTCTCCCTCCAACGAGCTCGCTTCCCGACCTATACCTCCGGAAAACGTGTCAGGGAGCATGCCAGGAGTGTGGGTTGAAGTCCTCGGAACACGAGACCCGAAGATCGAAAGACTTATGACCAATACGGAGCAAAGGGAAGAAACCGTCGGGGGACCGCTTTTTACCCCAGGACGAGAAAACTGAGTCCGGGGCATTCCCGCTCGCGTTTTCTTGGGACGAGCACCGGAAGTCCTCGAGCTCAGCCCGTTTCCTTCGCTGCAAGTGCATTTCCAGTGGTTTCTGACACCGGACGAGCGTTCGCCACTCGTTGGAAGCTTCGGCCATCTTTTGGACCGTTTTGGGTCGCACCACAGTTCTCCCTCCAACGAGCTCGCTTCCCGACCTATACCTCCGGAAAACGTGTCAGGGAGCATGCCAAGAGTGTGGGTTGAAGTCCTCGGAGCACGAGACCCGAAGATCGAAAGACTTATGACCAATACGGAGCAAAGGAAGAAACCGTCGGGGGACCGCTTTTTACCCCAGGACGAGAAAACTGAGTCCGGGGCATTCCCGCTCGCGTTTTCTTGGGACGAGCACCGGAATTCCTCGAGCTCAGCCCGTTTCCTTCGCTGCAAGTGCATTTCCAGTGGTTTCTGACACCGGACGAGCGTTCGCCACTCGTTGGAAGCTTCGGCCATCTTTTGGACCGTTTTGGGTCGCACCACAGTTCTCCCTCCAACGAGCTCGCTTCCCGACCTATACCTCCGGAAAACGTGTCAGGGAGCATGCCAAGAGTGTGGGTTGAAGTCCTCGGAGCACGAGACCCGAAGATCGAAAGACTTATGACCAATACGGAGCAAAGGAAGAAACCGTCGGGGGACCGCTTTTTACCCCAGGACGAGAAAACTGAGTCCGGGGCATTCCCGCTCGCGTTTTCTTGGGACGAGCACCGGAAGTCCTCGAGCTCAGCCCGTTTCCTTCGCTGCAAGTGCATTTCCAGTGGTTTCTGACACCGGACGAGCGTTCGCCACTCGTTGGAAGCTTCGGCCATCTTTTGGACCGTTTTGGGTCGCACCACAGTTCTCCCTCCAACGAGCTCGCTTCCCGACCTATACCTCCGGAGAACGTGTCAGGGAGCATGCCAGGAGTGTGGGTTGAAGTCCTCGGAGCACGAGACCCGAAGATCGAAAGACTTATGACCAATACGGAGCAAAGGGAAGAAACCGTCGGGGGACCGCTTTTTACCCCAGGACGAGAAAACTGAGTCCGGGGCATTCTCGCTCGCGTTTTCTTGGGACGAGCACCGGAAGTCCTCGAGCTCAGCCCGTTTCCTTCGCTGCAAGTGCATTTCCAGTGGTTTCTGACACCGGACGAGCGTTCGCCACTCGTTGGAAGCTTCGGCCATCTTTTGGACCGTTTTGGGTCGCACCACAGTTCTCCCTCCAACGAGCTCGCTTCCCGACCTATACCTCCGGAGAACGTGTCAGGGAGCATGCCAGGAGTGTGGGTTGAAGTCCTCGGAGCACGAGACCCGAAGATCGAAAGACTTATGACCAATACGGAGCAAAGGGAAGAAACCGTCGGGGGACCGCTTTTTACCCCAGGACGAGAAAACTGAGTCCGGGGCATTTCCGCTCGCGTTTTCTTCGGACGAGCACCGGTAGTCCTCGAGCTCAGCCCGTTTCCTTCGCTGCAAGTGCATTTCCAGTGGTTTCTGACACCGGACGAGCGTTCGCCACTCGTTGGAAGCTTCGGCCATCTTTTGGACCGTTTTGGGTCGCACCACAGTTCTCCCTCCAACGAGCTCGCTTCCCGACCTATACCTCCGGAAAACGTGTCAGGGAGCATGCCAAGAGTGTGGGTTGAAGTCCTCGGAGCACGAGACCCGAAGATCGAAAGACTTATGACCAATACGGAGCAAAGGAAGAAACCGTCGGGGGACCGCTTTTTACCCCAGGACGAGAAAACTGAGTCCGGGGCATTCCCGCTCGCGTTTTCTTGGGACGAGCACCGGAATTCCTCGAGCTCAGCCCGTTTCCTTCGCTGCAAGTGCATTTCCAGTGGTTTCTGACACCGGACGAGCGTTCGCCACTCGTTGGAAGCTTCGGCCATCTTTTGGACCGTTTTGGGTCGCACCACAGTTCTCCCTCCAACGAGCTCGCTTCCCGACCTATACCTCCGGAAAACGTGTCAGGGAGCATGCCAAGAGTGTGGGTTGAAGTCCTCGGAGCACGAGACCCGAAGATCGAAAGACTTATGACCAATACGGAGCAAAGGAAGAAACCGTCGGGGGACCGCTTTTTACCCCAGGACGAGAAAACTGAGTCCGGGGCATTCCCGCTCGCGTTTTCTTGGGACGAGCACCGGAAGTCCTCGAGCTCAGCCCGTTTCCTTCGCTGCAAGTGCATTTCCAGTGGTTTCTGACACCGGACGAGCGTTCGCCACTCGTTGGAAGCTTCGGCCATCTTTTGGACCGTTTTGGGTCGCACCACAGTTCTCCCTCCAACGAGCTCGCTTCCCGACCTATACCTCCGGAGAACGTGTCAGGGAGCATGCCAGGAGTGTGGGTTGAAGTCCTCGGAGCACGAGACCCGAAGATCGAAAGACTTATGACCAATACGGAGCAAAGGGAAGAAACCGTCGGGGGACCGCTTTTTACCCCAGGACGAGAAAACTGAGTCCGGGGCATTCTCGCTCGCGTTTTCTTGGGACGAGCACCGGAAGTCCTCGAGCTCAGCCCGTTTCCTTCGCTGCAAGTGCATTTCCAGTGGTTTCTGACACCGGACGAGCGTTCGCCACTCGTTGGAAGCTTCGGCCATCTTTTGGACCGTTTTGGGTCGCACCACAGTTCTCCCTCCAACGAGCTCGCTTCCCGACCTATACCTCCGGAGAACGTGTCAGGGAGCATGCCAGGAGTGTGGGTTGAAGTCCTCGGAGCACGAGACCCGAAGATCGAAAGACTTATGACCAATACGGAGCAAAGGGAAGAAACCGTCGGGGGACCGCTTTTTACCCCAGGACGAGAAAACTGAGTCCGGGGCATTTCCGCTCGCGTTTTCTTCGGACGAGCACCGGTAGTCCTCGAGCTCAGCCCGTTTCCTTCGCTGCAAGTGCATTTCCAGTGGTTTCTGACACCGGACGAGCGTTCGCCACTCGTTGGAAGCTTCGGCCATCTTTTGGACCGTTTTGGGTCGCACCACAGTTCTCCCTCCAACGAGCTCGCTTCCCGACCTATACCTCCAGAAAACGTGTCAGGGAGCATGCCAGGAGTGTGGGTTGAAGTCCTCGGAGCACGAGACCCGAAGATCGAAAGTCTTATGACCAATACGGAGCAAAGGGAAGAAACCGTCGGGGGACCGCTTTTTACCCCAGGACGAGAAAACTGAGTCCGGGGCATTCCGGCTCGCGTTTTCTTGGGACGAGCACCGGAAGTCCTCGAGCTCAGCCCGTTTCCTTCGCTGCAAGTGCATTTCCAGTGGTTTCTGACACCGGACGAGCGTTCGCCACTCGTTGGAAGCTTCGGCCATCTTTTGGACCGTTTTGGGTCGCACCACAGTTCTCCCTCCAACGAGCTCGCTTCCCGACCTATACCTCCGGAAAACGTGTCAGGGAGCATGCCAGGAGTGTGGGTTGAAGTCCTCGGAGCGCGAGACCCGAAGATCGAAAGACTTATGACCAATACGGAGCAAAGGGAAGAAACCGTCGGGGGACCGCTTTTTACCCCAGGACGAGAAAACTGAGTCCGGGGCATTCCCGCTCGCGTTTTCTTGGGACGAGCACCGGAAGTCCTCGAGCTCAGCCCGTTTCCTTCGCTGCAAGTGCATTTCCAGTGGTTTCTGACACCGGACGAGCGTTCGCCACTCGTTGGAAGCTTCGGCCATCTTTTGGACCGTTTTGGGTCGCACCACAGTTCTCCCTCCAACGAGCTCGCTTCCCGACCTATACCTCCGGAAAACGTGTCAGGGAGCATGCCAGGAGTGTGGGTTGAAGTCCTCGGAGCACGAGACCCGAAGATCGAAAGACTTATGACCAATACGGAGCAAAGGGAAGAAACCGTCGGGGGACCGCTTTTTACCCCAGGACGAGAAAACTGAGTCCGGGGCATTCCCGCTCGCGTTTTCTTGGGACGAGCACCGGAAGTCCTCGAGCTCAGCCCGTTTCCTTCGCTGCAAGTGCATTTCCAGTGGTTTCTGACACAGGACGAGCGTTCGCCACTCGTTGGAAGCTTCGGCCATCTTTTGGACCGTTTTGGGTCGCACCACAGTTCTCCCTCCAACGAGCTCGCTTCCCGACCTATACCTACGGAAAACGTGTCAGGGAGCATGCCAGGAGTGTGGGTTGAAGTCCTCGGAGCACGAGACCCGAAGATCGAAAGACTTATGACCAATACGGATCAAAGGGAAGAAACCGTCGGGGGACCGCTTTTTACCCCAGGACGAGAAAACTGATTCCGGGGCATTCCCGCTCGCGTTTTCTTGGGACGAGCACCGGAAGTCCTCGAGCTCAGCCCGTTTCCTTCGCTGCAAGTGCATTTCCAGTGGTTTCTGACACCGGACGAGCGTTCGCCACTCGTTGGAAGCTTCGGCCATCTTTTGGACCGTTTTGGGTCGCACCACAGTTCTCCCTCCAACGAGCTCGCTTCCCGACCTATACCTCCGGAAAACGTGTCAGGGAGCATGCCAGGAGTGTGGGTTGAAGTCCTCGGAGCACGAGACCCGAAGATCGAAAGACTTATGACCAATACGGAGCAAAGGGAAGAAACCGTCGGGGGACCGCTTTTTACCCCAGGACGAGAAAACTGAGTCCGGGGCATTCCCGCTCGCGTTTTCTTGGGACGAGCACCGGAAGTCCTCGAGCTCAGCCCGTTTCCTTCGCTGCAAGTGCATTTCCAGTGGTTTCTGACACAGGACGAGCGTTCGCCACTCGTTGGAAGCTTCGGCCATCTTTTGGAACGTTTTGGGTCGCACCACTGTTCTCCCTCCAACGAGCTCGCTTCCCGACCTATACCTCCGGAAAACGTGTCAGGGAGCATGCCAGGAGTGAGGGTTGAAGTCCTCGGAGCACGAGACCCGAAGATCGAAAGACTTATGACCAATACGGAGCAAAGGGAAGAAACCGTCGGGGGACCGCTTTTTACCCCAAGACGAGAAAACTGAGTCCGGGGCATTCCCGCTCGCGTTTTCTTGGGACGAGCACCGGAAGTCCTCGAGCTCAGCCCGTTTCCTTCGCTGCAAGAGCATTTCCAGTGGTTTCTGACACCGGACGAGCGTTCGCCACTCGTTGGAAGCTTCGGCCATCTTTTGGACCGTTTTGGGTCGCACCACAGTTCTCCCTCCATTGAGCTCGCTTCACGACCTATACCTCCGGAAAACGTGTCAGGGAGCATGCCAGAAGTGTGGGTTGAAGTCCTCGGAGCACGAGACCCGAAGATCGAAAGACTTATGACCAATACGGAGCAAAGGGAAGAAACCGTCGGGGGACCGCTTTTTAACCCACGACGAGAAAACTGAGTCCGGGGCATTCCCGCTCGCGTTTTCTTGGGACGAGCACCGGAAGTCCTCGAGCTCAGCCCGTTTCCTTCGCTGCAAGTGCATTTCCAGTGGTTTCTGACACAGGACGAGCGTTCGCCACTCGTTGGAAGCTTCGGCCATCTTTTGGACCGTTTTGGGTCGCACCACAGTTCTCCCTCCAACGAGCTCGCTTCCCGACCTATACCTCCGGAAAACGTGTCAGGGAGCATGCCAGGAGTGAGGGTTGAAGTCCTCGGAGCACGAGACCCGAAGATCGAAAGACTTATGACCAATACGGAGCAAAGGGAAGAAACCGTCGGGGGACCGCTTTTTACCCCAGGACGAGAAAACTGAGTCCGGGGCATTCTCGCTCGCGTTTTCTTGGGACGAGCACCGGAAGTCCTCGAGCTCAGCCCGTTTCCTTCGCTGCAAGTGCATTTCCAGTGGTTTCTGACACCGGACGAGCGTTCGCCACTCGTTGGAAGCTTCGGCCATCTTTTGGACCGTTTTGGGTCGCACCACAGTTCTCCCTCCAACGAGCTCGCTTCACGACCTATACCTCCGGAAAACGTGTCAGGGAGCATGCCAGGAGTGTGGGTTGAAGTCCTCGGAGCACGAGACCCGAAGATCGAAAGACTTATGACCAATACGGAGCAAAGGGAAGAAACCGTCGGGGGACCGCTTTTTAACCCACGACGAGAAAACTGAGTCCGGGGCATTCCCGCTCGCGTTTTCTTGGGACGAGCACCGGAAGTCCTCGAGCTCAGCCCGTTTCCTTCGCTGCAAATGCATTTCCAGTGGTTTCTGACACCGGACGAGCGTTCGCCACTCGTTGGAAGCTTCGGCCATCTTTTCGACCGTTTTGGGTCGCACCACAGTTCTCCCTCCAACGAGCTCGCTTCACGACCTATACCTCCGGAAAACGTGTCAGGGAGCATGCCAGGAGTGTGGGTTGAAGTCCTCGGAGCACGAGACCCGAAGATCGAAAGACTTATGACCAATACGGAGCAAAGGGAAGAAACCGTCGGGGGACCGCTTTTTACCCCAGGACGAGAAAACTGAGTCCGGGGCATTCCCGCTCGCGTTTTCTTGGGACGAGCACCGGAAGTCCTCGAGCTCAGCCCGTTTCCTTCGCTGCAAGTGCATTTCCAGTGGTTTCTGACACCCAACGAGCGTTCGCCACTCGTTGGAAGCTTCGGCCATCTTTTGGACCGTTTTGGGTCGCACCACAGTTCTCCCTCCAACGAGCTCGCTTCCCGACCTATACCTCCGGAAAACGTGTCAGGGAGCATGCCAGGAGTGTGGGTTGAAGTCCTCGGAGCACGAGACCCGAAGATCGAAAGACTTATGACCAATACGGAGCAAAGGGAAGAAACCGTCGGGGGACCGCTTTTTACCCCAGGACGAGAAAACTGAGTCCGGGGCATTCCCGCTCGCGTTTTCTTGGGACGAGCACCGGAAGTCCTCGAGCTCAGCCCGTTTCCTTCGCTGCAAGTGCATTTCCAGTGGTTTCTGACACAGGACGAGCGTTCGCCACTCGTTGGAAGCTTCGGCCATCTTTTGGACCGTTTTGGGTCGCACCACAGTTCTCCCTCCAACGAGCTCGCTTCCCGACCTATACCTACGGAAAACGTGTCAGGGAGCATGCCAGGAGTGTGGGTTGAAGTCCTCGGAGCACGAGACCCGAAGATCGAAAGACTTATGACCAATACGGATCAAAGGGAAGAAACCGTCGGGGGACCGCTTTTTACCCCAGGACGAGAAAACTGATTCCGGGGCATTCCCGCTCGCGTTTTCTTGGGACGAGCACCGGAAGTCCTCGAGCTCAGCCCGTTTCCTTCGCTGCAAGTGCATTTCCAGTGGTTTCTGACACCGGACGAGCGTTCGCCACTCGTTGGAAGCTTCGGCCATCTTTTGGACCGTTTTGGGTCGCACCACAGTTCTCCCTCCAACGAGCTCGCTTCCCGACCTATACCTCCGGAAAACGTGTCAGGGAGCATGCCAGAAGTGTGGGTTGAAGTCCTCGGAGCACGAGACCCGAAGATCGAAAGACTTATGACCAATACGGAGCAAAGGGAAGAAACCGTCGGGGGACCGCTTTTTACCCCAGGACGAGAAAACTGAGTCCGGGGCATTCCCGCTCGCGTTTTCTTGGGACGAGCACCGGAAGTCCTCGAGCTCAGCCCGTTTCCTTCGCTGCAAGTGCATTTCCAGTGGATTCTGACACAGGACGAGCGTTCGCCACTCGTTGGAAGCTTCGGCCATCTTTTGGAACGTTTTGGGTCGCACCACTGTTCTCCCTCCAACGAGCTCGCTTCCCGACCTATACCTCCGGAAAACGTGTCAGGGAGCATGCCAGTTGTGAGGGTTGAAGTCCTCGGAGCACGAGACCCGAAGATCGAAAGACTTATGACCAATACGGAGCAAAGGGAAGAAACCGTCGGGGGGACCGCTTTTTACCCCAGGACGAGAAAACTGAGTCCGGGGCATTCCCGCTCGCGTTTTCTTGGGACGAGCACCGGAAGTCCTCGAGCTCAGCCCGTTTCCTTCGCTACAAGTGCATTTCCAGTGGTTTCTGACACCGGACGAGCGTTCGCCACTCGTTGGAAGCTTCGGCCATCTTTTGGACCGTTTTGGGTCGCACCACAGTTCTCCCTCCAACGAGCTCGCTTCACGACCTATACCTCCGGAAAACGTGTCAGGGAGCATGCCAGGAGTGTGGGTTGAAGTCCTCGGAGCACGAGACCCGAAGATCGAAAGACTTATGACCAATACGGAGCAAAGGGAAGAAACCGTCGGGGGATCGCTTTTTAACCCACGACGAGAAAACTGAGTCCGGGGCATTCCCGCTCGCGTTTTCTTGGGACGAGCACCGGAAGTCCTCGAGCTCAGCCCGTTTCCTTCGCTGCAAGTGCATTTCCAGTGGTTTCTGACACCGGACGAGCGTTCGCCACTCGTTGGAAGCTTCGGCCATCTTTTGGACCGTTTTGGGTCGCACCACAGTTCTCCCTCCAACGAGCTCGCTTCCCGACCTATACCTCCGGAAAACGTGTCAGGGAGCATGCCAGGAGTGTGGGTTGAAGTCCTCGGAGCACGAGACCCGAAGATCGAAAGACTTATGACCAATACGGAGCGAAGGGAAGAAACCGTCGGGGGACCGCTTTTTACCCCAGGACGAGAAAACTGAGTCCGGGGCATTCCCGCTCGCGTTTTCTTGGGACGAGCACCGGAAGTCCTCGAGCTCAGCCCGTTTCCTTCGACGCAAGTGCATTTCCAGTGGTTTCTTACACCGGACGAGCGTTCGCCACTCGTTGGAAGCTTCGGCCATCTTTTGGACCGTTTTGGGTCGCACCACAGTTCTTCCTCCAACGAGCTCGCTTCCCGACCTATACCTCCGGAAAACGTGTCAGGGAGCATGCCAGGAGTGTGGGTTGAAGTCCTCGGAGCACGAGACCCGAAGATCGAAAGACTTATGACCAATACGGAGCAAAGGGAAGAAACCGTCGGGGGACCGCTTTTTACCCCAGGACGAGAAAACTGAGTCCGGGGCATTCCCGCTCGCGTTTTCCTGGGACGAGCACCGGAAGTCCTCGAGCTCAGCCCGTTTCCTTCGCTGCAAGTGCATTTCCAGTGGTTTCTGACACCGGACGAGCGTTCGCCACTCGTTGGAAGCTTCGGCCATCTTTTGGACCGTTTTGGGTCGCACCACAGTTCTCCCTCCAACGAGCTCGCTTCCCGACCTCTACCTCCGGAAAACGTGTCAGGGAGCATGCCAGGAGTGTGGGTTGAAGTCCTCGGAGCACGAGACCCGAAGATCGAAAGACTTATGACCAATACGGAGCAAAGGGAAGAAACCGTCGGGGGACCGCTTTTTACCCCAGGACGAGAAAACTGAGTCCGGGGCATTCCCGCTCGCGTTTTCTTGGGACGAGCACCGGAAGTCCTCGAGCTCAGCCCGTTTCCTTCGACGCAAGTGCATTTCCAGTGGTTTCTTACACCGGACGAGCGTTCGCCACTCGTTGGAAGCTTCGGCCATCTTTTGGACCGTTTTGGGTCGCACCACAGTTCTTCCTCCAACGAGCTCGCTTCCCGACCTATACCTCCGGAAAACGTGTCAGGGAGCATGCCAGGAGTGTGGGTTGAAGTCCTCGGAGCACGAGACCCGAAGATCGAAAGACTTATGACCAATACGGAGCAAAGGGAAGAAACCGTCGGGGGACCGCTTTTTACCCCAGGACGAGAAAACTGAGTCCGGGGCATTCCCGCTCGCGTTTTCCTGGGACGAGCACCGGAAGTCCTCGAGCTCAGCCCGTTTCCTTCGCTGCAAGTGCATTTCCAGTGGTTTCTGACACCGGACGAGCGTTCGCCACTCGTTGGAAGCTTCGGCCATCTTTTGGACCGTTTTGGGTCGCACCACAGTTCTCCCTCCAACGAGCTCGCTTCCCGACCTCTACCTCCGGAAAACGTGTCAGGGAGCATGCCAGGAGTGTGGGTTGAAGTCCTCGGAGCACGAGACCCGAAGATCGAAAGACTTATGACCAATACGGAGCAAAGGGAAGAAACCGTCGGGGGACCGCTTTTTACCCCAGGACAAGAAAACTGAGTCCGGGGCATTCCCGCTCGCGTTTTCTTGGGACGAGCACCGGAAGTCCTCGAGCTCAGCCCGTTTCATTCGCTGCAAGTGCATTTCCAGTGGTTTCTGACACCGGACGAGCGTTCGCCACTCGTTGGAAGCTTCGGCCATCTTTTGGACCGTTTTGGGTCGCACCACAGTTCTCCCTCCATCGAGCTCGCTTCACGACCTATACCTCCGGAAAACGTGTCAGGGAGCATGCCAGGAGTGTGGGTTGAAGTCCATGGAGCACGAGACCCGAAGATCGAAAGACTTATGACCAATACGGAGCAAAGGGAAGAAACCGTCGGGGGACCGCTTTTTACCCCAGGACGAGAAAACTGAGTCCGGGGCATTCCTGCTCGCGTTTTCTTGGGACGAGCACCGGGAGTCCTCGAGCTCAGCCCGTTTCCTTCGCTGCAAGTGCATTTCCAGTGGTTTCTGACACCGGACGAGCGTTCGCCACTCGTTGGAAGCTTCGGCCATCTTTTGGACCGTTTTGGGTCGCACCACAGTTCTCCATCCAACGAGCTCGCTTCCCGACCTATACCTCCGGAAAACGTGTCAGGGAGCATGCCAGGAGTGTGGGTTGAAGTCCTCGGAGCACGAGACCCGAAGATCGAAAGACTTATGACCAATACGGAGCAAAGGGAAGAAACCGTCGGGGGACCGCTTTTTACCCAAGGACGAGAAAACTGAGTCCGGGGCATTCCCGCTCGCGTTTTCTTGGGACGAGCACTGGAAGTCCTCGAGCTCAGCCCGTTTCCTTCGCTGCAAGTGCATTTCCAGTGGTTTCTGACACCGGACGAGCGTTCGCCACTCGTTGGAAGCTTCGGCCATCTTTTGGACCGTTTTGGGTCGCACCACAGTTCTCCCTCCAACGAGCTCGCTTCCCGACCTATACCTCCGGAAAACGTGTCAGGGAGCATGCCAGGAGTGTGGGTTGAAGTCCTCGGAGCACGAGACCCGAAGATCGAAAGACTTATGACCAATACGGAGCAAAGGGAAGAAACCGTCGGGGGACCGCTTTTTACCCCAGGACGAGAAAACTGAGTCCGGGGCATTCCCGCTCGCGTTTTCTTGGGACGAGCACCGGAAGTCCTCGAGCTCAGCCCGTTTCCTTCGCTGCAAGTGCATTTCCAGTGGTTTCTGACACCGGACGAGCGTTCGCCACTCGTTGGAAGCTTCGGCCATCTTTTGGACCGTTTTGGGTCGCACCACAGTTCTCCCTCCAACGAGCTCGCTTCCCGACCTATACCTCCGGAAAACGTGTCAGGGAGCATGCCAGGAGTGTGGGTTGAAGTCCTCGGAGCACGAGACCCGAAGATCGAAAGACTTATGACCAATACGGAGCAAAGGGAAGAAACCGTCGGGGGACCGCTTTTTACCCCAGGACGAGAAAACTGAGTCCGGGGCATTCCCGCTCGCGTTTTCTTGGGACGAGCACCGGAAGTCCTCGAGCTCAGCCCGTTTCCTTCGCTGCAAGTGCATTTCCAGTGGTTTCTGACACCGGACGAGCGTTCGCCACTCGTTGGAAGCTTCGGCCATCTTTTGGACCGTTTTGGGTCGCACCACAGTTCTCCCTCCAACGAGCTCGCTTCCCGACCTATACCTCCGGAAAACGTGTCAGGGAGCATGCCAGGAGTGTGGGTTGAAGTCCTCGGAGCACGAGACCCGAAGATCGAAAGACTTATGACCAATACGGAGCAAAGGGAAGAAACCGTCGGGGGACCGCTTTTTACCCCAGGACGAGAAAACTGAGTCCGGGGCATTCCCGCTCGCGTTTTCTTAGGACGAGCACCGGAAGTCCTCGAGCTCAGCCCGTTTCCTTCGCTGCAAGTGCATTTCCAGTGGTTTCTGACACCGAACGAGCGTTCGCCACTCGTTGGAAGCTTCGGCCATCTTTTGGACCGTTTTGGGTCGCACCACAGTTCTCCATCCAACGAGCTCGCTTCCCGACCTATACCTCCGGAAAACTTGTCAGGGAGCATGCCAGGAGTGTGGGTTAAAGTCCTCGGAGCACGAGACCCGAAGATCGAAAGACTTATGACCAATACGGAGCAAAGGGAAGAAACCGTCGGGGGACCGCTTTTTACCCAAGGACGAGAAAACTGAGTCCGGGGCATTCCCGCTCGCGTTTTCTTGGGACGAGCACCGGAAGTCCTCGAGCTCAGCCCGTTTAATTCGCTGCAAGTGCATTTCCAGTGGTTTCTGACACCGGACGAGCGTTCGCCACTCGTTGGAAGCTTCGGCCATCTTTTGGACCGTTTTGGGTCGCACCACAGTTCTCCCTTCAACGAGCTCGCTTCCCGACCTATACCTGTGGAAAACGTGTCAGGGAGCATGCCAGGAGTGTGGGTTGAAGTCCTCGGAGCACGAGACCCGAAGATCGAAAGACTTATGACCAATACGGAGCAAAGGGAAGAAACCGTCGGGGGACCGCTTTTTACCCCAGGACGAGAAAACTGAGTCCGGGGCATTCCCGCTCGCGTTTTCTTGGGACGAGCACCGGAAGTCCTCGAGCTCAGCCCGTTTCCTTCGCTGCAAGTGCATTTCCAGTGGTTTCTGACACCGGACGAGCGTTCGCCACTCGTTGGAAGCTTCGGCCATCTTTTGGACCGTTTTGGGTCGCACCACAGTTCTCCCTCCAACGAGCTCGCTTCCCGACCTATACCTCCGGAAAACGTGTCAGGGAGCATGCCAGGAGTGTGGGTTGAAGTCCTCGGAGCACGAGACCCGAAGATCGAAAGACTTATGACCAATACGGAGCAAAGGGAAGAAACCGTCGGGGGACGGCTTTTTACCCCAGGACGAGAAAACTGAGTCCGGGGCATTCCCGCTCGCGTTTTCTTGGGACGAGCACCGAAAGTCCTCGAGCTCAGCCCGTTTCCTTCGCTGCAAGTGCATTTCCAGTGGTTTCTGACACCGGACGAGCGTTCGCCACTCGTTGGAAGCTTCGGCCATCTTTTGGACCGTTTTGGGTCGCACCACAGTTCTCCCTCCAACGAGCTCGCTTCCCGACCTATACCTCTGGAAAACGTGTCAGGGAGCATGCCAGGAGTGTGGGTTGAAGTCCTCGGAGCACGAGACCCGAAGATCGAAAGACTTATGACAATACGGAGCAAAGGGAAGAAACCGTCGGGGGACCGCTTTTTACCCCAGGACGAGAAAACTGAGTCCGGGGCATTCCCGCTCGCATTTTCTTGGGACGAGCACCGGAAGTCCTCGAGCTCAGCCCGTTTCCTTCGCTGCAAGTGCATTTCCAGTGGTTTCTGACACCGGACGAGCGTTCGCCACTCGTTGGAAGCTTCGGCCATCTTTTGGACCGTTTTGGGTCGCACCACAGTTCTCCCTCCAACGAGCTCGCTTCCCGACCTATACCTCCGGAAAACGTGTCAGGGAGCATGCCAGGAGTGTGGGTTAAAGTCCTCGGAGCACGAGACCCGAAGATCGAAAGACTTATGACCAATACGGAGCAAAGGGAAGAAACCGTCGGGCGACCGCTTTTTACCCAAGGACGAGAAAACTGAGTCCGGGGCATTCCCGCTCGCGTTTTCTTGGGACGAGCACCGGAAGTCCTCGAGCTCAGCCCGTTTAATTCGCTGCAAGTGCATTTCCAGTGGTTTCTGACACCGGACGAGCGTTCGCCACTCGTTGGAAGCTTCGGCCATCTTTTGGACCGTTTTGGGTCGCACCACAGTTCTCCCTTCAACGAGCTCGCTTCCCGACCTATACCTGCGGAAAACGTGTCAGGGAGCATGCCAGGAGTGTGGGTTGAAGTCCTCGGAGCACGAGACCCAAAGATCGAAAGACTTATGACCAATACGGAGCAAAGGGAAGAAACCGTCGGGGGACCACTTTTTACCCCAGGACGAGAAAACTGAGTCCGGGGCATTCCCGCTCGCGTTTTCTTGGGACGAGCACCGGAAGTCCTCGAGCTCAGCCCGTTTCCTTCGCTGCAAGTGCATTTCCAGTGGTTTCTGACACCGGACGAGCGTTCGCCACTCGTTGGAAGCTTCGGCCATCTTTTGGACCGTTTTGGGTCGCACCACAGTTCTCCCTCCAACGAGCTCGCTTCCCGACCTATACCTCCGGAAAACGTGTCAGGGAGCATGCCAGGAGTGTGGGTTGAAGTCCTCGGAGCACGAGACCCGAAGATCGAAAGACTTATGACCAATACGGAGCAAAGGGAAGAAACCGTCGGGGGACGGCTTTTTACCCCAGGACGAGAAAACTGAGTCCGGGGCATTCCCGCTCGCGTTTTCTTGGGACGAGCACCGAAAGTCCTCGAGCTCAGCCCGTTTCCTTCGCTGCAAGTGCATTTCCAGTGGTTTCTGACACCGGACGAGCGTTCGCCACTCGTTGGAAGCTTCGGCCATCTTTTGGACCGTTTTGGGTCGCACCACAGTTCTCCCTCCAACGAGCTCGCTTCCCGACCTATACCTCTGGAAAACGTGTCAGGGAGCATGCCAGGAGTGTGGGTTGAAGTCCTCGGAGCACGAGACCCGAAGATCGAAAGACTTATGACAATACGGAGCAAAGGGAAGAAACCGTCGGGGGACCGCTTTTTACCCCAGGACGAGAAAACTGAGTCCGGGGCATTCCCGCTCGCGTTTTCTTGGGACGAGCACCGGAAGTCCTCGAGCTCAGCCCGTTTCCTTCGCTGCAAGTGCATTTCCAGTGGTTTCTGACACCGGACGAGCGTTCGCCACTCGTTGGAAGCTTCGGCCATCTTTTGGACCGTTTTGGGTCGCACCACAGTTCTCCCTCCAACGAGCTCGCTTCCCGACCTATACCTCCGGAAAACGTGTCAGGGAGCATGCCAGGAGTGTGGGTTGAAGTCCTCGGAGCACGAGACCCGAAGATCGAAAGACTTATGACCAATACGGAGCAAAGGGAAGAAACCGTCGGGGGACCGCTTTTTACCCCAGGACGAGAAAACTGAGTCCGGGGCATTCCCGCTCGCGTTTTCTTGGGACGAGCACCGGAAGTCCTCGAGCTCAGCCCGTTTCCTTCGCTGCAAGTGCATTTCCAGTGGTTTCTGACACCGGACGAGCGTTCGCCACTCGTTGGAAGCTTCGGCCATCTTTTGGACCGTTTTGGGTCGCACCACAGTTCTCCCTCCAACGAGCTCGCTTCCCGACCTATACCTCCGGAAAACGTGTCAGGGAGCATGCTAGGAGTGTGGGTTGAAGTCCTCGGAGCACGAGACCCGAAGATCGAAAGACTTATGACCAATACGAAGCAAAGGGAAGAAACCGTCGGGGGACCGCTTTTTACCCCAGGACGAGAAAACTGAGTCCGGGGCATTCCCGCTCGCGTTTTCTTGGGACGAGCACCGGAAGTCCTCGAGCTCAGCCCGTTTCCTTCGCTGCAAGTGCATTTCCAGTGGTTTCTGACACCGGACGAGCGTTCGCCACTCGTTGGAAGCTTCGGCCATCTTTTGGACCGTTTTGGGTCGCACCACAGTTCTCCCTCCAACGAGCTCGCTTCCCGACCTATACCTCCGGAAAACGTGTCAGGGAGCATGCCAGGAGTGTGGGTTGAAGTCCTCGGAGCACGAGACCCGAAGATCGAAAGACTTATGACCAATACGGAGCAAAGGGAAGAAATCGTCGGGGGACGGCTTTTTACCCCAGGACGAGAAAACTGAGTCCGGGGCATTCCCGCTCGCGTTTTCTTGGGACGAGCACCGAAAGTCCTCGAGCTCAGCCCGTTTCCTTCGCTGCAAGTGCATTTCCAGTGGTTTCTGACACCGGACGAGCGTTCGCCACTCGTTGGAAGCTTCGGCCATCTTTTGGACCGTTTTGGGTCGCACCACAGTTCTCCCTCCAACGAGCTCGCTTCCCGACCTATACCTCCGGAAAACGTGTCAGGGAGCATGCCAGGAGTGTGGGTTGAAGTCCTCGGAGCACGAGACCCGAAGATCGAAAGACTTATGACAATACGGAGCAAAGGGAAGAAACCGTCGGGGGACCGCTTTTTACCCCAGGACGAGAAAACTGAGTCCGGGGCATTCCCGCTCGCGTTTTCTTGGGACGAGCACCGGAAGTCCTCGAGCTCAGCCCGTTTCCTTCGCTGCAAGTGCATTTCCAGTGGTTTCTGACACCGGACGAGCGTTCGCCACTCGTTGGAAGCTTCGGCCATCTTTTGGACCGTTTTGGGTCGCACCACAGTTCTCCCTCCAACGAGCTCGCTTCCCGACCTATACCTCCGGAAAACGTGTCAGGGAGCATGCCAGGAGTGTGGGTTGAAGTCCTCGGAGCACGAGACCCGAAGATCGAAAGACTTATGACCAATACGGAGCAAAGGGAAGAAACCGTCGGGGGACGGCTTTTTACCCCAGGACGAGAAAACTGAGTCCGGGGCATTCCCGCTCGCGTTTTCTTGGGACGAGCACCGAAAGTCCTCGAGCTCAGCCCGTTTCCTTCGCTGCAAGTGCATTTCCAGTGGTTTCTGACACCGGACGAGCGTTCGCCACTCGTTGGAAGCTTCGGCCATCTTTTGGACCGTTTTGGGTCGCACCACAGTTCTCCCTCCAACGAGCTCGCTTCCCGACCTATACCTCTGGAAAACGTGTCAGGGAGCATGCCAGGAGTGTGGGTTGAAGTCCTCGGAGCACGAGACCCGAAGATCGAAAGACTTATGACAATACGGAGCAAAGGGAAGAAACCGTCGGGGGACCGCTTTTTACCCCAGGACGAGAAAACTGAGTCCGGGGCATTCCCGCTCGCGTTTTCTTGGGACGAGCACCGGAAGTCCTCGAGCTCAGCCCGTTTCCTTCGCTGCAAGTGCATTTCCAGTGGTTTCTGACACCGGACGAGCGTTCGCCACTCGTTGGAAGCTTCGGCCATCTTTTGGACCGTTTTGGGTCGCACCACAGTTCTCCCTCCAACGAGCTCGCTTCCCGACCTATACCTCCGGAAAACGTGTCAGGGAGCATGCCAGGAGTGTGGGTTGAAGTCCTCGGAGCACGAGACCCGAAGATCGAAAGACTTATGACCAATACGGAGCAAAGGGAAGAAACCGTCGGGGGACCGCTTTTTACCCCAGGACGAGAAAACTGAGTCCGGGGCATTCCCGCTCGCGTTTTCTTGGGACGAGCACCGGAAGTCCTCGAGCTCAGCCCGTTTCCTTCGCTGCAAGTGCATTTCCAGTGGTTTCTGACACCGGACGAGCGTTCGCCACTCGTTGGAAGCTTCGGCCATCTTTTGGACCGTTTTGGGTCGCACCACAGTTCTCCCTCCAACGAGCTCGCTTCCCGACCTATACCTCCGGAAAACGTGTCAGGGAGCATGCTAGGAGTGTGGGTTGAAGTCCTCGGAGCACGAGACCCGAAGATCGAAAGACTTATGACCAATACGAAGCAAAGGGAAGAAACCGTCGGGGGACCGCTTTTTACCCCAGGACGAGAAAACTGAGTCCGGGGCATTCCCGCTCGCGTTTTCTTGGGACGAGCACCGGAAGTCCTCGAGCTCAGCCCGTTTCCTTCGCTGCAAGTGCATTTCCAGTGGTTTCTGACACCGGACGAGCGTTCGCCACTCGTTGGAAGCTTCGGCCATCTTTTGGACCGTTTTGGGTCGCACCACAGTTCTCCCTCCAACGAGCTCGCTTCCCGACCTATACCTCCGGAAAACGTGTCAGGGAGCATGCCAGGAGTGTGGGTTGAAGTCCTCGGAGCACGAGACCCGAAGATCGAAAGACTTATGACCAATACGGAGCAAAGGGAAGAAACCGTCGGGGGACCGCTTTTTACCCCAGGACGAGAAAACTGAGTCCGGGGCATTCCCGCTCGCGTTTTCTTGGGACGAGCACCGGAAGTCCTCGAGCTCAGCCCGTTTCCTTCGCTGCAAGTGCATTTCCAGTGGTTTCTGACACCGGACGAGCGTTCGCCACTCGTTGGAAGCTTCGGCCATCTTTTGGACCGTTTTGGGTCGCACCACAGTTCTCCCTCCAACGAGCTCGCTTCCCGACCTATACCTCCGGAAAACGTGTCAGGGAGCATGCTAGGAGTGTGGGTTGAAGTCCTCGGAGCACGAGACCCGAAGATCGAAAGACTTATGACCAATACGAAGCAAAGGGAAGAAACCGTCGGGGGACCGCTTTTTACCCCAGGACGAGAAAACTGAGTCCGGGGCATTCCCGCTCGCGTTTTCTTGGGACGAGCACCGGAAGTCCTCGAGCTCAGCCCGTTTCCTTCGCTGCAAGTGCATTTCCAGTGGTTTCTGACACCGGACGAGCGTTCGCCACTCGTTGGAAGCTTCGGCCATCTTTTGGACCGTTTTGGGTCGCACCACAGTTCTCCCTCCAACGAGCTCGCTTCCCGACCTATACCTCCGGAAAACGTGTCAGGGAGCATGCCAGGAGTGTGGGTTGAAGTCCTCGGAGCACGAGACCCGAAGATCGAAAGACTTATGACCAATACGGAGCAAAGGGAAGAAATCGTCGGGGGACGGCTTTTTACCCCAGGACGAGAAAACTGAGTCCGGGGCATTCCCGCTCGCGTTTTCTTGGGACGAGCACCGAAAGTCCTCGAGCTCAGCCCGTTTCCTTCGCTGCAAGTGCATTTCCAGTGGTTTCTGACACCGGACGAGCGTTCGCCACTCGTTGGAAGCTTCGGCCATCTTTTGGACCGTTTTGGGTCGCACCACAGTTCTCCCTCCAACGAGCTCGCTTCCCGACCTATACCTCCGGAAAACGTGTCAGGGAGCATGCCAGGAGTGTGGGTTGAAGTCCTCGGAGCACGAGACCCGAAGATCGAAAGACTTATGACCAATACGGAGCAAAGGGAAGAAACCGTCGGGGGACCGCTTTTTACCCCAGGACGAGAAAACTGAGTCCGGGGCATTCCCGCTCGCGTTTTCTTGGGACGAGCACCGGAAGTCCTCGAGCTCAGCCCGTTTCCTTCGCTGCAAGTGCATTTCCAGTGGTTTCTGACACCGGACGAGCGTTCGCCTCTCGTTGGAAGCTTCGGCCATCTTTTGGACCGTTTTGGGTCGCACCACAGTTCTCCCTCCAACGAGCTCGCTTCCCGACCTATACCTCCGGAAAACGTGTCAGGGAGCATGCCAGGAGTGTGGGTTGAAGTCCTCGGAGCACGAGACCCGAAGATCGAAAGACTTATGACCAATACGGAGCAAAGGGAAGAAACCGTCGGGGGACCGCTTTTTACCCCAGGACGAGAAAACTGAGTCCGGGGCATTCCCGCTCGCGTTTTCTTGGGACGAGCACCGGAAGTCCTCGAGCTCAGCCCGTTTCCTTCGCTGCAAGTGCATTTCCAGTGGTTTCTGACACCGGACGAGCGTTCGCCACTCGTTGGAAGCTTCGGCCATCTTTTGGACCGTTTTGGGTCGCACCACAGTTCTCCCTCCAACGAGCTCGCTTCCCGACCTATACCTCCGGAAAACGTGTCAGGGAGCATGCCAGGAGTGTGGGTTGAAGTCCTCGGAGCACGAGACCCGAAGATCGAAAGACTTATGACCAATACGAAGCAAAGGGAAGAAACCGTCGGGGGACCGCTTTTTACCCCAGGACGAGAAAACTGAGTCCGGGGCATTCCCGCTCGCGTTTTCTTGGGACGAGCACCGGAAGTCCTCGAGCTCAGCCCGTTTCCTTCGCTGCAAGTGCATTTCCAGTGGTTTCTGACACCGGACGAGCGTTCGCCACTCGTTGGAAGCTTCGGCCATCTTTTGGACCGTTTTGGGTCGCACCACAGTTCTCCCTCCAACGAGCTCGCTTCCCGACCTATACCTCCGGAAAACGTGTCAGGGAGCATGCCAGGAGTGTGGGTTGAAGTCCTCGGAGCACGAGACCCGAAGATCGAAAGACTTATGACCAATACGGAGCAAAGGGAAGAAATCGTCGGGGGACGGCTTTTTACCCCAGGACGAGAAAACTGAGTCCGGGGCATTCCCGCTCGCGTTTTCTTGGGACGAGCACCGAAAGTCCTCGAGCTCAGCCCGTTTCCTTCGCTGCAAGTGCATTTCCAGTGGTTTCTGACACCGGACGAGCGTTCGCCACTCGTTGGAAGCTTCGGCCATCTTTTGGACCGTTTTGGGTCGCACCACAGTTCTCCCTCCAACGAGCTCGCTTCCCGACCTATACCTCCGGAAAACGTGTCAGGGAGCATGCCAGGAGTGTGGGTTGAAGTCCTCGGAGCACGAGACCCGAAGATCGAAAGACTTATGACAATACGGAGCAAAGGGAAGAAACCGTCGGGGGACCGCTTTTTACCCCAGGACGAGAAAACTGAGTCCGGGGCATTCCCGCTCGCGTTTTCTTGGGACGAGCACCGGAAGTCCTCGAGCTCAGCCCGTTTCCTTCGCTGCAAGTGCATTTCCAGTGGTTTCTGACACCGGACGAGCGTTCGCCACTCGTTGGAAGCTTCGGCCATCTTTTGGACCGTTTTGGGTCGCACCACAGTTCTCCCTCCAACGAGCTCGCTTCCCGACCTATACCTGCGGAAAACGTGTCAGGGAGCATGCCAGGAGTGTGGGTTGAAGTCCTCGGAGCACGAGACCCGAAGATCGAAAGACTTATGACCAATACGGAGCAAAGGGAAGAAACCGTCGGGGGACCGCTTTTTACCCCAGGACGAGAAAACTGAGTCCGGGGCATTCCCGCTCGCGTTTTCTTGGGACGAGCACCGGAAGTCCTCGAGCTCAGCCCGTTTCCTTCGCTGCAAGTGCATTTCCAGTGGTTTCTGACACCGGACGAGCGTTCGCCACTCGTTGGAAGCTTCGGCCATCTTTTGGACCGTTTTGGGTCGCACCACAGTTCTCCCTCCAACGAGCTCGCTTCCCGACCTATACCTGCGGAAAACGTGTCAGGGAGCATGCCAGGAGTGTGGGTTGAAGTCCTCGGAGCACGAGATCCGAAGATCGAAAGACTTATGACCAATACGGAGCAAAGGGAAGAAACCGTCGGGGGACCGCTTTTTACCCCAGGACGAGAAAACTGAGTCCGGGGCATTCCCGCTCGCGTTTTCTTGGGACGAGCACCGGAAGTCCTCGAGCTCAGCCCGTTTCCTTCGCTGCAAGTGCATTTCCAGTGGTTTCTGACACCGGACGAGCGTTCGCCACTCGTTGGAAGCTTCGGCCATCTTTTGGACCGTTTTGGGTCGCACCACAGTTCTCCCTCCAACGAGCTCGCTTCCCGACCTATACCTCCGGAAAACGTGTCAGGGAGCATGCCAGGAGTGTGGGTTGAAGTCCTCGGAGCACGAGACCCGAAGATCGAAAGACTTATGACCAATACGGAGCAAAGGGAAGAAACCGTCGGGGGACCGCTTTTTCCCCAGGACGAGAAAACTGAGTCCGGGGCATTCCCGCTCGCGTTTTCTTGGGACGAGCACCGGAAGTCCTCGAGCTCAGCCCGTTTCCTTCGCTGCAAGTGCATTTCCAGTGGTTTCTGACACCGGACGAGCGTTCGCCACTCGTTGGAAGCTTCGGCCATCTTTTGGACCGTTTTGGGTCGCACCACAGTTCTCCCTCCAACGAGCTCGCTTCCCGACCTATACCTGCGGAAAACGTGTCAGGGAGCATGCCAGGAGTGTGGGTTGAAGTCCTCGGAGCACGAGACCCGAAGATCGAAAGACTTATGACCAATACGGAGCAAAGGGAAGAAACCGTCGGGGGACCGCTTTTTACCCCAGGACGAGAAAACTGAGTCCGGGGCATTCCCGCTCGCGTTTTCTTGGGACGAGCACCGGAAGTCCTCGAGCTCAGCCCGTTTCCTTCGCTGCAAGTGCATTTCCAGTGGTTTCTGACACCGGACGAGCGTTCGCCACTCGTTGGAAGCTTCGGGCATCTTTTGGACCGTTTTGGGTCGCACCACAGTTCTCCCTCCAACGAGCTCGCTTCCCGACCTATACCTCCGGAAAATGTGCCAGGGAGCATGCCAGGAGTGTGGGTTGAAGTCCTCGGAGCACGAGACCCGAAGTTCGAAAGACTTATGACCAATACGGAGCAAAGGGAAGAAACCGTCGGGGGACCGCTTTTTACCCCAGGACGAGAAAACTGAGTCCGGGGCATTCCCGCTCGCGTTTTCTTGGGACGAGCACCGGAAGTCCTCGAGCTCAGCCCGTTTCCTTCGCTGCAAGTGCATTTCCAGTGGTTTCTGACACCGGACGAGCGTTCGCCACTCGTTGGAAGCTTCGGACATCTTTTGGACCGTTTTGGGTCGCACCACAGTTCTCCCTCCAACGAGCTCGCTTCCCGACCTATACCTCCGGAAAACGTGCCAGGGAGCATGCCAGGAGTGTGGGTTGAAGTCCTCGGAGCACGAGACCCGAAGATCGAAAGACTTATGACCAATACGGAGCAAAGGGAAGAAACCGTCGGGGGACCGCTTTTTACCCCAGGACGAGAAAACTGAGTCCGGGGCATTCCCGCTCGCGTTTTCTTGGGACGAGCACCGGAAGTCCTCGAGCTCAGCCCGTTTCCTTCGCTGCAAGTGCATTTCCAGTGGTTTCTGACACCGGACGAGCGTTCGCCACTCGTTGGAAGCTTCGGACATCTTTTGGACCGTTTTGGGTCGCACCACAGTTCTCCCTCCAACGAGCTCGCTTCCCGACCTATACCTCCGGAAAACGTGTCAGGGAGCATGCCAGGAGTGTGGGTTGAAGTCCTCGGAGCACGAGACCCGAAGATCGAAAGACTTATGACCAATACGGAGCAAAGGGAAGAAACCGTCGGGGGACCGCTTTTTACCCCAGGACGAGAAAACTGAGTCCGGGGCATTCCCGCTCGCGTTTTCTTGGGACGAGCACCGGAAGTCCTCGAGCTCAGCCCGTTTCCTTCGCTGCAAGTGCATTTCCAGTGGTTTCTGACACCGGACGAGCGTTCGCCACTCGTTGGAAGCTTCGGCCATCTTTTGGACCGTTTTGGGTCGCACCACAGTTCTCCCTCCAACGAGCTCGCTTCCCGACCTATACCTCCGGAAAACGTGTCAGGGAGCATGCCAGGAGTGTGGGTTGAAGTCCTCGGAGCACGAGACCCGAAGATCGAAAGACTTATGACCAATACGGAGCAAAGGGAAGAAACCGTCGGGGGACCGCTTTTTACCCCAGGACGAGAAAACTGAGTCCGGGGCATTCCCGCTCGCGTTTTCTTGGGACGAGCACCGGAAGTCCTCGAGCTCAGCCCGTTTCCTTCGCTGCAAGTGCATTTTCAGTGGTTTCTGACACCGGACGAGCGTTCGCCACTCGTTGGAAGCTTCGGCCATCTTTTGGACCGTTTTGGGTCGCACCACAGTTCTCCCTCCAACAAGCTCGCTTCCCGACCTATACCTCCGGAAAACGTGTCAGGGAGCATGCCAGGAGTGTGGGTTGAAGTCCTCGGAGCACGAGACCCGAAGATCGAAAGACTTATGACCAATACGGAGCAAAGGGAAGAAACCGTCGGGGGACCGCTTTTTACCCCAGGACGAGAAAACTGAGTCCGGGGCATTCCCGCTCGCGTTTTCTTGGGACGAGCACCGGAAGTCCTCGAGCTCAGCCCGTTTCCTTCGCTGCAAGTGCATTTCCAGTGGTTTCTGACACCGGACGAGCGTTCGCCACTCGTTGGAAGCTTCGGCCATCTTTTGGACCGTTTTGGGTCGCACCACAGTTCTCCCTCCAACGAGCTCGCTTCCCGACCTATACCTCCGGAAAACGTGTCAGGGAGCATGCCAGGAGTGTGGGTTGAAGTCCTCGGAGCACGAGACCCGAAGATCGAAAGACTTATGACCAATACGGAGCAAAGGGAAGAAACCGTCGGGGGACCGCTTTTTACCCCAGGACGAGAAAACTGAGTCCGGGGCATTCCCGCTCGCGTTTTCTTGGGACGAGCACCGGAAGTCCTCGAGCTCAGCCCGTTTCCTTCGCTGCAAGTGCATTTCCAGTGGTTTCTGACACCGGACGAGCGTTCGCCACTCGTTGGAAGCTTCGGCCATCTTTTGGACCGTTTTGGGTCGCACCACAGTTCTCCCTCCAACGAGCTCGCTTCCCGACCTATACCTCCGGAAAACGTGTCAGGGAGCATGCCAGGAGTGTGGGTTGAAGTCCTCGGAGCACGAGACCCGAAGATCGAAAGACTTATGACCAATACGGAGCAAAGGGAAGAAACCGTCGGGGGACCGCTTTTTACCCCAGGACGAGAAAACTGAGTCCGGGGCATTCCCGCTCGCGTTTTCTTGGGACGAGCACCGGAAGTCCTCGAGCTCAGCCCGTTTCCTTCGCTGCAAGTGCATTTCCAGTGGTTTCTGACACCGGACGAGCGTTCGCCACTCGTTGGAAGCTTCGGCCATCTTTTGGACCGTTTTGGGTCGCACCACAGTTCTCCCTCCAACGAGCTCGCTTCCCGACCTATACCTCCGGAAAACGTGCCAGGGAGCATGCCAGGAGTGTGGGTTGAAGTCCTCGGAGCACGAGACCCGAAGATCGAAAGACTTATGACCAATACGGAGCAAAGGGAAGAAACCGTCGGGGGACCGCTTTTTACCCCAGGACGAGAAAACTGAGTCCGGGGCATTCCCGCTCGCGTTTTCTTGGGACGAGCACCGGAAGTCCTCGAGCTCAGCCCGTTTCCTTCGCTGCAAGTGCATTTCCAGTGGTTTCTGACACCGGACGAGCGTTCGCCACTCGTTGGAAGCTTCGGCCATCTTTTGGACCGTTTTGGGTCGCACCACAGTTCTCCCTCCAACGAGCTCGCTTCCCGACCTATACCTCCGGAAAACGTGCCAGGGAGCATGCCAGGAGTGTGGGTTGAAGTCCTCGGAGCACGAGACCCGAAGATCGAAAGACTTATGACCAATACGGAGCAAAGGGAAGAAACCGTCGGGGGACCGCTTTTTACCCCAGGACGAGAAAACTGAGTCCGGGGCATTCCCGCTCGCGTTTTCTTGGGACGAGCACCGGAAGTCCTCGAGCTCAGCCCGTTTCCTTCGCTGCAAGTGCATTTCCAGTGGTTTCTGACACCGGACGAGCGTTCGCCACTCGTTGGAAGCTTCGGCCATCTTTTGGACCGTTTTGGGTCGCACCACAGTTCTCCCTCCAACGAGCTCGCTTCCCGACCTATACCTCCGGAAAACGTGTCAGGGAGCATGCCAGGAGTGTGGGTTGAAGTCCTCGGAGCACGAGACCCGAAGATCGAAAGACTTATGACCAATACGGAGCAAAGGGAAGAAACCGTCGGGGGACCGCTTTTTACCCCAGGACGAGAAAACTGAGTCCGGGGCATTCCCGCTCGCGTTTTCTTGGGACGAGCACCGGAAGTCCTCGAGCTCAGCCCGTTTCCTTCGCTGCAAGTGCATTTCCAGTGGTTTCTGACACCGGACGAGCGTTCGCCACTCGTTGGAAGCTTCGGCCATCTTTTGGACCGTTTTGGGTCGCACCACAGTTCTCCCTCCAACGAGCTCGCTTCCCGACCTATACCTCCGGAAAACGTGTCAGGGAGCATGCCAGGAGTGTGGGTTGAAGTCCTCGGAGCACGAGACCCGAAGATCGAAAGACTTATGACCAATACGGAGCAAAGGGAAGAAACCGTCGGGGGACCGCTTTTTACCCCAGGACGAGAAAACTGAGTCCGGGGCATTCCCGCTCGCGTTTTCTTGGGACGAGCACCGGAAGTCCTCGAGCTCAGCCCGTTTCCTTCGCTGCAAGTGCATTTCCAGTGGTTTCTGACACCGGACGAGCGTTCGCCACTCGTTGGAAGCTTCGGCCATCTTTTGGACCGTTTTGGGTCGCACCACAGTTCTCCCTCCAACGAGCTCGCTTCCCGACCTATACCTCCGGAAAACGTGTCAGGGAGCATGCCAGGAGTGTGGGTTGAAGTCCTCGGAGCACGAGACCCGAAGATCGAAAGACTTATGACCAATACGGAGCAAAGGGAAGAAACCGTCGGGGGACCGCTTTTTACCCCAGGACGAGAAAACTGAGTCCGGGGCATTCCCGCTCGCGTTTTCTTGGGACGAGCACCGGAAGTCCTCGAGCTCAGCCCGTTTCCTTCGCTGCAAGTGCATTTCCAGTGGTTTCTGACACCGGACGAGCGTTCGCCACTCGTTGGAAGCTTCGGCCATCTTTTGGACCGTTTTGGGTCGCACCACAGTTCTCCCTCCAACGAGCTCGCTTCCCGACCTATACCTCCAGAAAACGTGTCAGGGAGCATGCCAGGAGTGTGGGTTGAAGTCCTCGGAGCACGAGACCCGAAGATCGAAAGACTTATGACCAATACGGAGCAAAGGGAAGAAACCGTCGGGGGACCGCTTTTTACCCCAGGACGAGAAAACTGAGTCCGGGGCATTCCCGCTCGCGTTTTCTTGGGACGAGCACCGGAAGTCCTCGAGCTCAGCCCGTTTCCTTCGCTGCAAGTGCATTTCCAGTGGTTTCTGACACCGGACGAGCGTTCGCCACTCGTTGGAAGCTTCGGCCATCTTTTGGACCGTTTTGGGTCGCACCACAGTTCTCCCTCCAACGAGCTCGCTTCCCGACCTATACCTCCGGAAAACGTGCCAGGGAGCATGCCAGGAGTGTGGGTTGAAGTCCTCGGAGCACGAGACCCGAAGATCGAAAGACTTATGACCAATACGGAGCAAAGGGAAGAAACCGTCGGGGGACCGCTTTTTACCCCAGGACGAGAAAACTGAGTCCGGGGCATTCCCGCTCGCGTTTTCATGGGACGAGCACCGGAAGTCCTCGAGCTCAGCCCGTTTCCTTCGCTGCAAGTGCATTTCCAGTGGTTTCTGACACCGGACGAGCGTTCGCCACTCGTTGGAAGCTTCGGCCATCTTTTGGACCGTTTTGGGTCGCACCACAGTTCTCCCTCCAACGAGCTCGCTTCCCGACCTATACCTGCGGAAAACGTGTCAAGGAGCATGCCAGGAGTGTGGGTTGAAGTCCTCGGAGCACGAGATCCGAAGATCGAAAGACTTATGACAAATACGGAGCAAAGGGAAGAAACCGTCGGGGGACCGCTTTTTACCCCAGGACGAGAAAACTGAGTCCGGGGCATTCCCGCTCGCGTTTTCATGGGACGAGCACCGGAAGTCCTCGAGCTCAGCCCGTTTCCTTCGCTGCAAGTGCATTTCCAGTGGTTTCTGACACCGGACGAGCGTTCGCCACTCGTTGGAAGCTTCGGCCATCTTTTGGACCGTTTTGGGTCGCACCACACTTCTCCCTCCAATGAGCTCGCTTCCCGACCTATACCTCCGGAAAACGTGTCAGGGAGCATGCCAGGAGTGTGGGTTGAAGTCCTCGGAGCACGAGACCCGAAGATCGAAAGACTTATGACCAATACGGAGCAAAGGGAAGAAACCGTCGGGGGACCGCTTTTTACCCCAGGACGAGAAAACTGAGTCCGGGGCATTCCCGCTCGCGTTTTCATGGGACGAGCACCGGAAGTCCTCGAGCTCAGCCCGTTTCCTTCGCTGCAAGTGCATTTCCAGTGGTTTCTGACACCGGACGAGCGTTCGCCACTCGTTGGAAGCTTCGGCCATCTTTTGGACCGTTTTGGGTCGCACCACAGTTCTCCCTCCAACGAGCTCGCTTCCCGACCTATACCTGCGGAAAACGTGTCAGGGAGCATGCCAGGAGTGTGGGTTTAAGTCCTCGGAGCACGAGATCCGAAGATCGAAAGACTTATGAACAATACGGAGCAAAGGGAAGAAACCGTCGGGGGACCGCTTTTTACCCCAGGACGAGAAAACTGAGTCCGGGGCATTCCCGCTCGCGTTTTCATGGGACGAGCACCGGAAGTCCTCGAGCTCAGCCCGTTTCCTTCGCTGCAAGTGCATTTCCAGTGGTTTCTGACACCGGACGAGCGTTCGCCACTCGTTGGAAGCTTCGGCCATCTTTTGGACCGTTTTGGGTCGCACCACAGTTCTCCCTCCAACGAGCTCGCTTCCCGACCTATACCTGCGGAAAACGTGTCAGGGAGCATGCCAGGAGTGTGGGTTGAAGTCCTCGGAGCACGAGACCCGAAGATCGAAAGACTTATGACCAATACGGAGCAAAGGGAAGAAACCGTCGGGGGACCGCTTTTTACCCCAGGACGAGAAAACTGAGTCCGGGGCATTCCCGCTCGCGTTTTCATGGGACGAGCACCGGAAGTCCTCGAGCTCAGCCCGTTTCCTTCGCTGCAAGTGCATTTCCAGTGGTTTCTGACACCGGACGAGCGTTCGCCACTCGTTGGAAGCTTCGGCCATCTTTTGGACCGTTTTGGGTCGCACCACAGTTCTCCCTCCAACGAGCTCGCTTCCCGACCTATACCTGCGGAAAACGTGTCAGGGAGCATGCCAGGAGTGTGGGTTGAAGTCCTCGGAGCACGAGACCCGAAGATCGAAAGACTTATGACCAATACGGAGCAAAGGGAAGAAACCGTCGGGGGACCGCTTTTTACCCCAGGACGAGAAAACTGAGTCCGGGGCATTCCCGCTCGCGTTTTCTTGGGACGAGCACCGGAAGTCCTCGAGCTCAGCCCGTTTCCTTCGCTGCAAGTGCATTTCCAGTGGTTTCTGACACCGGACGAGCGTTCGCCACTCGTTGGAAGCTTCGGCCATCTTTTGGACCGTTTTGGGTCGCACCACAGTTCTCCCTCCAACGAGCTCGCTTCCCGACCTATACCTCCGGAAAACGTGTCAGGGAGCATGCCAGGAGTGTGGGTTGAAGTCCTCGGAGCACGAGACCCGAAGATCGAAAGACTTATGACCAATACGGAGCAAAGGGAAGAAACCGTCGGGGGACCGCTTTTTACCCCAGGACGAGAAAACTGAGTCCGGGGCATTCCCGCTCGCATTTTCTTGGGACGAGCACCGGAAGTCCTCGAGCTCAGCCCGTTTCCTTCGCTGCAAGTGCATTTCCAGTGGTTTCTGACACCGGACGAGCGTTCGCCACTCGTTGGAAGCTTCGGCCATCTTTTGGACCGTTTTGGGTCGCACCACAGTTCTCCCTCCAACGAGCTCGCTTCCCGACCTATACCTCCGGAAAACGTGTCAGGGAGCATGCCAGGAGTGTGGGTTGAAGTCCTCGGAGCACGAGACCCGAAGATCGAAAGACTTATGACCAATACGGAGCAAAGGGAAGAAACCGTCGGGGGACCGCTTTTTACCCCAGGACGAGAAAACTGAGTCCGGGGCATTCCCGCTCGCGTTTTCTTGGGACGAGCACCGGAAGTCCTCGAGCTCAGCCCGTTTCCTTCGCTGCAAGTGCATTTCCAGTGGTTTCTGACACCGGACGAGCGTTCGCCACTCGTTGGAAGCTTCGGCCATCTTTTGGACCGTTTTGGGTCGCACCACAGTTCTCCCTCCAACGAGCTCGCTTCCCGACCTATACCTCCGGAAAACGTGTCAGGGAGCATGCCAGGAGTGTGGGTTGAAGTCCTCGGAGCACGAGACCCGAAGATCGAAAGACTTATGACCAATACGGAGCAAAGGGAAGAAACCGTCGGGGGACCGCTTTTTACCCCAGGACGAGAAAACTGAGTCCGGGGCATTCCCGCTCGCGTTTTCTTGGGACGAGCACCGGAAGTCCTCGAGCTCAGCCCGTTTCCTTCGCTGCAAGTGCATTTCCAGTGGTTTCTGACACCGGACGAGCGTTCGCCACTCGTTGGAAGCTTCGGCCATCTTTTGGACCGTTTTGGGTCGCACCACAGTTCTCCCTCCAACGAGCTCGCTTCCCGACCTATACCTCCGGAAAACGTGTCAGGGAGCATGCCAGGAGTGTGGGTTGAAGTCCTCGGAGCACGAGACCCGAAGATCGAAAGACTTATGACCAATACGGAGCAAAGGGAAGAAACCGTCGGGGGACCGCTTTTTACCCCAGGACGAGAAAACTGAGTCCGGGGCATTCCCGCTCGCGTTTTCTTGGGACGAGCACCGGAAGTCCTCGAGCTCAGCCCGTTTCCTTCGCTGCAAGTGCATTTCCAGTGGTTTCTGACACCGGACGAGCGTTCGCCACTCGTTGGAAGCTTCGGCCATCTTTTGGACCGTTTTGGGTCGCACCACAGTTCTCCCTCCAACGAGCTCGCTTCCCGACCTATACCTCCGGAAAACGTGCCAGGGAGCATGCCAGGAGTGTGGGTTGAAGTCCTCGGAGCACGAGACCCGAAGATCGAAAGACTTATGACCAATACGGAGCAAAGGGAAGAAACCGTCGGGGGACCGCTTTTTACCCCAGGACGAGAAAACTGAGTCCGGGGCATTCCCGCTCGCGTTTTCTTGGGACGAGCACCGGAAGTCCTCGAGCTCAGCCCGTTTCCTTCGCTGCAAGTGCATTTCCAGTGGTTTCTGACACCGGACGAGCGTTCGCCACTCGTTGGAAGCTTCGGCCATCTTTTGGACCGTTTTGGGTCGCACCACAGTTCTCCCTCCAACGAGCTCGCTTCCCGACCTATACCTGCGGAAAACGTGTCAGGGAGCATGCCAGGAGTGTGGGTTGAAGTCCTCGGAGAACGAGATCCGAAGATCGAAAGACTTATGACCAATACGGAGCAAAGGGAAGAAATCGTCGGGGGACCGCTTTTTACCCCAGGACGAGAAAACTGAGTCCGGGGCATTTCCGCTCGCGTTTTCATGGGACGAGCACCGGAAGTCCTCGAGCTCAGCCCGTTTCCTTCGCTGCAAGTGCATTTCCAGTGGTTTCTGACACCGGACGAGCGTTCGCCACTCGTTGGAAGCTTCGGCCATCTTTTGGACCGTTTTGGGTCGCACCACAGTTCTCCCTCCAACGAGCTCGCTTCCCGACCTATACCTGCGGAAAACGTGTCAAGGAGCATGCCAGGAGTGTGGGTTGAAGTCCTCGGAGCACGAGATCCGAAGATCGAAAGACTTATGACAAATACGGAGCAAAGGGAAGAAACCGTCGGGGGACCGCTTTTTACCCCAGGACGAGAAAACTGAGTCCGGGGCATTCCCGCTCGCGTTTTCATGGGACGAGCACCGGAAGTCCTCGAGCTCAGCCCGTTTCCTTCGCTGCAAGTGCATTTCCAGTGGTTTCTGACACCGGACGAGCGTTCGCCACTCGTTGGAAGCTTCGGCCATCTTTTGGACCGTTTTGGGTCGCACCACACTTCTCCCTCCAACGAGCTCGCTTCCCGACCTATACCTCCGGAAAACGTGTCAGAGAGCATGCCAGGAGTGTGGGTTGAAGTCCTCGGAGCACGAGACCCGAAGATCGAAAGACTTATGACCAATACGGAGCAAAGGGAAGAAACCGTCGGGGGACCGCTTTTTACCCCAGGACAAGAAAACTGAGTCCGGGGCATTCCCGCTCGCGTTTTCATGGGACGAGCACCGGAAGTCCTCGAGCTCTGCCCGTTTCCTTCGCTGCAAGTGCATTTCCAGTGGTTTCTGACACCGGACGAGCGTTCGCCACTCGTTGGAAGCTTCGGCCATCTTTTGGACCGTTTTGGGTCGCACCACAGTTCTCCCTCCAACGAGCTCGCTTCCCGACCTATACCTGCGGAAAACGTGTCAGGGAGCATGCCAGGAGTGTGGGTTTAAGTCCTCGGAGCACGAGATCCGAAGATCGAAAGACTTATGACCAATACGGAGCAAAGGGAAGAAACCGTCGGGGGACCGCTTTTTACCCCAGGACGAGAAAACTGAGTCCGGGGCATTCCCGCTCGCGTTTTCATGGGACGAGCACCGGAAGTCCTCGAGCTCAGCCCGTTTCCTTCGCTGCAAGTGCATTTCCAGTGGTTTCTGACACCGGACGAGCGTTCGCCACTCGTTGGAAGCTTCGGCCATCTTTTGGACCGTTTTGGGTCGCACCACAGTTCTCCCTCCAACGAGCTCGCTTCCCGACCTATACCTGCGGAAAACGTGACAGGGAGCATGCCAGGAGTGTGGGTTGAAGTCCTCGGAGCACGAGACCCGAAGATCGAAAGACTTATGACCAATACGGAGCAAAGGGAAGAAACCGTCGGGGGACCGCTTTTTACCCCAGGACGAGAAAACTGAGTCCGGGGCATTCCCGCTCGCGTTTTCTTGGGACGAGCACCGGAAGTCCTCGAGCTCAGCCCGTTTCCTTCGCTGCAAGTGCATTTCCAGTGGTTTCTGACACCGGACGAGCGTTCGCCACTCGTTGGAAGCTTCGGCCATCTTTTGGACCGTTTTGGGTCGCACCACAGTTCTCCCTCCAACGAGCTCGCTTCCCGACCTATACCTGCGGAAAACGTGTCAGGGAGCATGCCAGGAGTGTGGGTTGAAGTCCTCGGAGCACGAGATCCGAAGATCGAAAGACTTATGACAAATACGGAGCAAAGGGAAGAAACCGTCGGGGGACCGCTTTTTACCCCAGGACGAGAAAACTGAGTCCGGGGCATTCCCGCTCGCGTTTTCATGGGACGAGCACCGGAAGTCCTCGAGCTCAGCCCGTTTCCTTCGCTGCAAGTGCATTTCCAGTGGTTTCTGACACCGGACGAGCGTTCGCCACTCGTTGGAAGCTTCGGCCATCTTTTGGACCGTTTTGGGTCGCACCACAGTTCTCCCTCCAACGAGCTCGCTTCCCGACCTATACCTGCGGAAAACATGTCAGGGAGCATGCCAGGAGTGTGGGTTGAAGTCCTCGGAGCACGAGATCCGAAGATCGAAAGACTTATGACAAATACGGAGCAAAGGGAAGAAACCGTCGGGGGACCGCTTTTTACCCCAGGACGAGAAAACTGAGTCCGGGGCATTCCCGCTCGCGTTTTCATGGGACGAGCACCGGAAGTCCTCGAGCTCAGCCCGTTTCCTTCGCTGCAAGTGCATTTCCAGTGGTTTCTGACACCGGACGAGCGTTCGCCACTCGTTGGAAGCTTCGGCCATCTTTTGGACCGTTTTGGGTCGCACCACAGTTCTCCCTCCAACGAGCTCGCTTCCCGACCTATACCTGCGGAAAACGTGTCAGGGAGCATGCCAGGAGTGTGGGTTGAAGTCCTCGGAGCACGAGATCCGAAGATCGAAAGACTTATGACAAATACGGAGCAAAGGGAAGAAACCGTCGGGGGACCGCTTTTTACCCCAGGACGAGAAAACTGAGTCCGGGGCATTCCCGCTCGCGTTTTCATGGGACGAGCACCGGAAGTCCTCGAGCTCAGCCCGTTTCCTTCGCTGCAAGTGCATTTCCAGTGGTTTCTGACACCGGACGAGCGTTCGCCACTCGTGGAAGCTTCCGCCATCTTTTGGACCGTTTTGGGTCGCACCACAGTTCTCCCTCCAATGAGCTCGCTTCCCGACCTATACCTCCGGAAAACGTGTCAGGGAGCATGCCAGGAGTGTGGGTTGAAGTCCTCGGAGCACGAGACCCGAAGATCGAAAGACTTATGACCAATACGGAGCAAAGGGAAGAAACCGTCGGGGGACCGCTTTTTACCCCAGGACGAGAAAACTGAGTCCGGGGCATTCCCGCTCGCGTTTTCATGGGACGAGCACCGGAAGTCCTCGAGCTCAGCCCGTTTCCTTCGCTGCAAGTGCATTTCCAGTGGTTTCTGACACCGGACGAGCGTTCGCCACTCGTTGGAAGCTTCGGCCATCTTTTGGACCGTTTTGGGTCGCACCACAGTTCTCCCTCCAACGAGCTCGCTTCCCGACCTATACCTGCGGAAAACGTGTCAGGGAGCATGCCAGGAGTGTGGGTTGAAGTCCTCGGAGCACGAGATCCAAAGATCGAAAGACTTATGACCAATACGGAGCAAAGGGAAGAAACCGTCGGGGGACCGCTTTTTACCCCAGGACGAGAAAACTGAGTCCGGGGCATTCCCGCTCGCGTTTTCATGGGACGAGCACCGGAAGTCCTCGAGCTCAGCCCGTTTCCTTCGCTGCAAGTGCATTTCCAGTGGTTTCTGACACCGGACGAGCGTTCGCCACTCGTTGGAAGCTTCGGCCATCTATTGGACCGTTTTGGGTCGCACCACAGTTCTCCCTCCAACGAGCTCGCTTCCCGACCTATACCTGCGGAAAACGTGTCAGGGAGCATGCCAGGAGTGTGGGTTGAAGTCCTCGGAGCACGAGACCCGAAGATCGAAAGACTTATGACCAATACGGAGCAAAGGGAAGAAACCGTCGGGGGACCGCTTTTTACCCCAGGACGAGAAAACTGAGTCCGGGGCATTCCCGCTCGCGTTTTCATGGGACGAGCACCGGAAGTCCTCGAGCTCAGCCCGTTTCCTTCGCTGCAAGTGCATTTCCAGTGGTTTCTGACACCGGACGAGCGTTCGCCACTCGTTGGAAGCTTCGGCCATCTTTTGGACCGTTTTGGGTCGCACCACAGTTCTCCCTCCAACGAGCTCGCTTCCCGACCTATACCTGCGGAAAACGTGTCAGGGAGCATGCCAGGAGTGTGGGTTGAAGTCCTCGGAGCACGAGATCCGAAGATCGAAAGACTTATGACAAATACGGAGCAAAGGGAAGAAACCGTCGGGGGACCGCTTTTTACCCCAGGACGAGAAAACTGAGTCCGGGGCATTCCCGCTCGCGTTTTCATGGGACGAGCACCGGAAGTCCTCGAGCTCAGCCCGTTTCCTTCGCTGCAAGTGCATTTCCAGTGGTTTCTGACACCGGACGAGCGTTCGCCACTCGTGGAAGCTTCCGCCATCTTTTGGACCGTTTTGGGTCGCACCACAGTTCTCCCTCCAATGAGCTCGCTTCCCGACCTATACCTCCGGAAAACGTGTCAGGGAGCATGCCAGGAGTGTGGGTTGAAGTCCTCGGAGCACGAGACCCGAAGATCGAAAGACTTATGACCAATACGGAGCAAAGGGAAGAAACCGTCGGGGGACCGCTTTTTACCCCAGGACGAGAAAACTGAGTCCGGGGCATTCCCGCTCGCGTTTTCATGGGACGAGCACCGGAAGTCCTCGAGCTCAGCCCGTTTCCTTCGCTGCAAGTGCATTTCCAGTGGTTTCTGACACCGGACGAGCGTTCGCCACTCGTTGGAAGCTTCGGCCATCTTTTGGACCGTTTTGGGTCGCACCACAGTTCTCCCTCCAACGAGCTCGCTTCCCGACCTATACCTGCGGAAAACGTGTCAGGGAGCATGCCAGGAGTGTGGGTTGAAGTCCTCGGAGCACGAGATCCAAAGATCGAAAGACTTATGACCAATACGGAGCAAAGGGAAGAAACCGTCGGGGGACCGCTTTTTACCCCAGGACGAGAAAACTGAGTCCGGGGCATTCCCGCTCGCGTTTTCATGGGACGAGCACCGGAAGTCCTCGAGCTCAGCCCGTTTCCTTCGCTGCAAGTGCATTTCCAGTGGTTTCTGACACCGGACGAGCGTTCGCCACTCGTTGGAAGCTTCGGCCATCTATTGGACCGTTTTGGGTCGCACCACAGTTCTCCCTCCAACGAGCTCGCTTCCCGACCTATACCTGCGGAAAACGTGTCAGGGAGCATGCCAGGAGTGTGGGTTGAAGTCCTCGGAGCACGAGACCCGAAGATCGAAAGACTTATGACCAATACGGAGCAAAGGGAAGAAACCGTCGGGGGACCGCTTTTTACCCCAGGACGAGAAAACTGAGTCCGGGGCATTCCCGCTCGCGTTTTCTTGGGACGAGCACTGGAAGTCCTCGAGCTCAGCCCGTTTCCTTCGCTGCAAGTGCATTTCCAGTGGTTTCTGACACCGGACGAGCGTTCGCCACTCGTTGGAAGCTTCGGCCATCTTTTGGACCGTTTTGGGTCGCACCACAGTTCTCCCTCCAACGAGCTCGCTTCCCGACCTATACCTCCGGAAAACGTGTCAGGGAGCATGCCAGGAGTGTGGGTTGAAGTCCTCGGAGCACGAGATCCGAAGATCGAAAGACTTATGACAAATACGGAGCAAAGGGAAGAAACCGTCGGGGGACCGCTTTTTACCCCAGGACGAGAAAACTGAGTCCGGGGCATTCCCGCTCGCGTTTTCATGGGACGAGCACCGGAAGTCCTCGAGCTCAGCCCGTTTCCTTCGCTGCAAGTGCATTTCCAGTGGTTTCTGACACCGGACGAGCGTTCGCCACTCGTTGGAAGCTTCGGCCATCTTTTGGACCGTTTTGGGTCGCACCACAGTTCTCCCTCCAACGAGCTCGCTTCCCGACCTATACGTCCGGAAAACGTGTCAGGGAGCATGCCAGGAGTGTGGGTTGAAGTCCTCAGAGCACGAGACCCGAAGATCGAAAGACTTATGACCAATACGGAGCAAAGGGAAGAAACCGTCGGGGGACCGCTTTTTACCCCATGACGAGAAAACTGAGTCCGAGGCATTCCCGCTCGCGTTTTCTTGGGACGAGCACCGGAAGTCCTCGAGCTCAGCCCGTTTCCTTCGCTGCAAGTGCATTTCCAGTGGTTTCTGACACCGGACGAGCGTTCGCCAGTCGTTGGAAGCTTCGGCCATCTTTTGGACCGTTTTGGGTCGCACCACAGTTCTCCCTCCAACGAGCTCGCTTCCCGACCTATACCTCCGGAAAACGTGTCAGGGAGCATGCCAGGAGTGTGGGTTGAAGTCCTCGGAGCACGAGACCCGAAGATCGAAAGACTTATGACCAATACGGAGCAAAGGGAAGAAACCGTCGGGGGACCGCTTTTTACCCCAGGACGAGAAAACTGAGTCCGGGGCATTCCCGCTCGCGTTTTCTTGGGACGAGCACCGGAAGTCCTCGAGCTCAGCCCGTTTCCTTCGCTGCAAGTGCATTTCCAGTGGTTTCTGACACCGGACGAGCGTTCGCCACTCGTTGGAAGCTTCGGCCATCTTTTGGACCGTTTTGGGTCGCACCACAGTTCTCCCTCCAACGAGCTCGCTTCCCGACCTATACCTCCGGAAAACGTGTCAGGGAGCATGCCAGGAGTGTGGGTTGAAGTCCTCGGAGCACGAGACCCGAAGATCGAAAGACTTATGACCAATACGGAGCAAAGGGAAGAAACCGTCGGGGGACCGCTTTTTACCCCAGGACGAGAAAACTGAGTCCGGGGCATTCCCGCTCGCATTTTCTTGGGACGAGCACCGGAAGTCCTCGAGCTCAGCCCGTTTCCTTCGCTGCAAGTGCATTTCCAGTGGTTTCTGACACCGGACGAGCGTTCGCCACTCGTTGGAAGCTTCGGCCATCTTTTGGACCGTTTTGGGTCGCACCACAGTTCTCCCTCCAACGAGCTCGCTTCCCGACCTATACCTGCGGAAAACGTGTCAGGGAGCATGCCAGGAGTGTGGGTTGAAGTCCTCGGAGCACGAGATCCAAAGATCGAAAGACTTATGACCAATACGGAGCAAAGGGAAGAAACCGTCGGGGGACCGCTTTTTACCCCAGGACGAGAAAACTGAGTCCGGGGCATTCCCGCTCGCGTTTTCATGGGACGAGCACCGGAAGTCCTCGAGCTCAGCCCGTTTCCTTCGCTGCAAGTGCATTTCCAGTGGTTTCTGACACCGGACGAGCGTTCGCCACTCGTTGGAAGCTTCGGCCATCTATTGGACCGTTTTGGGTCGCACCACAGTTCTCCCTCCAACGAGCTCGCTTCCCGACCTATACCTGCGGAAAACGTGTCAGGGAGCATGCCAGGAGTGTGGGTTGAAGTCCTCGGAGCACGAGACCCGAAGATCGAAAGACTTATGACCAATACGGAGCAAAGGGAAGAAACCGTCGGGGGGACCGCTTTTTACCCCAGGACGAGAAAACTGAGTCCGGGGCATTCCCGCTCGCGTTTTCTTGGGACGAGCACTGGAAGTCCTCGAGCTCAGCCCGTTTCCTTCGCTGCAAGTGCATTTCCAGTGGTTTCTGACACCGGACGAGCGTTCGCCACTCGTTGGAAGCTTCGGCCATCTTTTGGACCGTTTTGGGTCGCACCACAGTTCTCCCTCCAACGAGCTCGCTTCCCGACCTATACCTCCGGAAAACGTGTCAGGGAGCATGCCAGGAGTGTGGGTTGAAGTCCTCGGAGCACGAGATCCGAAGATCGAAAGACTTATGACAAATACGGAGCAAAGGGAAGAAACCGTCGGGGGACCGCTTTTTACCCCAGGACGAGAAAACTGAGTCCGGGGCATTCCCGCTCGCGTTTTCATGGGACGAGCACCGGAAGTCCTCGAGCTCAGCCCGTTTCCTTCGCTGCAAGTGCATTTCCAGTGGTTTCTGACACCGGACGAGCGTTCGCCACTCGTTGGAAGCTTCGGCCATCTTTTGGACCGTTTTGGGTCGCACCACAGTTCTCCCTCCAACGAGCTCGCTTCCCGACCTATACGTCCGGAAAACGTGTCAGGGAGCATGCCAGGAGTGTGGGTTGAAGTCCTCGGAGCACGAGACCCGAAGATCGAAAGACTTATGACCAATACGGAGCAAAGGGAAGAAACCGTCGGGGGACCGCTTTTTACCCCATGACGAGAAAACTGAGTCCGAGGCATTCCCGCTCGCGTTTTCTTGGGACGAGCACCGGAAGTCCTCGAGCTCAGCCCGTTTCCTTCGCTGCAAGTGCATTTCCAGTGGTTTCTGACACCGGACGAGCGTTCGCCAGTCGTTGGAAGCTTCGGCCATCTTTTGGACCGTTTTGGGTCGCACCACAGTTCTCCCTCCAACGAGCTCGCTTCCCGACCTATACCTCCGGAAAACGTGTCAGGGAGCATGCCAGGAGTGTGGGTTGAAGTCCTCGGAGCACGAGACTCGAAGATCGAAAGACTTATGACCAATACGGAGCAAAGGGAAGAAACCGTCGGGGGACCGCTTTTTACCCCAGGACGAGAAAACTGAGTCCGGGGCATTCCCGCTCGCGTTTTCTTGGGACGAGCACCGGAAGTCCTCGAGCTCAGCCCGTTTCCTTCGCTGCAAGTGCATTTCCAGTGGTTTCTGACACCGGACGAGCGTTCGCCACTCGTTGGAAGCTTCGGCCATCTTTTGGACCGTTTTGGGTCGCACCACAGTTCTCCCTCCAACGAGCTCGCTTCCCGACCTATACCTCCGGAAAACGTGTCAGGGAGCATGCCAGGAGTGTGGGTTGAAGTCCTCGGAGCACGAGACCCGAAGATCGAAAGACTTATGACCAATACGGAGCAAAGGGAAGAAACCGTCGGGGGACCGCTTTTTACCCCAGGACGAGAAAACTGAGTCCGGGGCATTCCCGCTCGCATTTTCTTGGGACGAGCACCGGAAGTCCTCGAGCTCAGCCCGTTTCCTTCGCTGCAAGTGCATTTCCAGTGGTTTCTGACACCGGACGAGCGTTCGCCACTCGTTGGAAGCTTCGGCCATCTATTGGACCGTTTTGGGTCGCACCACAGTTCTCCCTCCAACGAGCTCGCTTCCCGACCTATACCTGCGGAAAACGTGTCAGGGAGCATGCCAGGAGTGTGGGTTGAAGTCCTCGGAGCACGAGACCCGAAGATCGAAAGACTTATGACCAATACGGAGCAAAGGGAAGAAACCGTCGGGGGACCGCTTTTTACCCCAGGACGAGAAAACTGAGTCCGGGGCATTCCCGCTCGCGTTTTCTTGGGACGAGCACTGGAAGTCCTCGAGCTCAGCCCGTTTCCTTCGCTGCAAGTGCATTTCCAGTGGTTTCTGACACCGGACGAGCGTTCGCCACTCGTTGGAAGCTTCGGCCATCTTTTGGACCGTTTTGGGTCGCACCACAGTTCTCCCTCCAACGAGCTCGCTTCCCGACCTATACCTCCGGAAAACGTGTCAGGGAGCATGCCAGGAGTGTGGGTTGAAGTCCTCGGAGCACGAGATCCGAAGATCGAAAGACTTATGACAAATACGGAGCAAAGGGAAGAAACCGTCGGGGGACCGCTTTTTACCCCAGGACGAGAAAACTGAGTCCGGGGCATTCCCGCTCGCGTTTTCATGGGACGAGCACCGGAAGTCCTCGAGCTCAGCCCGTTTCCTTCGCTGCAAGTGCATTTCCAGTGGTTTCTGACACCGGACGAGCGTTCGCCACTCGTTGGAAGCTTCGGCCATCTTTTGGACCGTTTTGGGTCGCACCACAGTTCTCCCTCCAACGAGCTCGCTTCCCGACCTATACGTCCGGAAAACGTGTCAGGGAGCATGCCAGGAGTGTGGGTTGAAGTCCTCGGAGCACGAGACCCGAAGATCGAAAGACTTATGACCAATACGGAGCAAAGGGAAGAAACCGTCGGGGGACCGCTTTTTACCCCATGACGAGAAAACTGAGTCCGAGGCATTCCCGCTCGCGTTTTCTTGGGACGAGCACCGGAAGTCCTCGAGCTCAGCCCGTTTCCTTCGCTGCAAGTGCATTTCCAGTGGTTTCTGACACCGGACGAGCGTTCGCCAGTCGTTGGAAGCTTCGGCCATCTTTTGGACCGTTTTGGGTCGCACCACAGTTCTCCCTCCAACGAGCTCGCTTCCCGACCTATACCTCCGGAAAACGTGTCAGGGAGCATGCCAGGAGTGTGGGTTGAAGTCCTCGGAGCACGAGACCCGAAGATCGAAAGACTTATGACCAATACGGAGCAAAGGGAAGAAACCGTCGGGGGACCGCTTTTTACCCCAGGACGAGAAAACTGAGTCCGGGGCATTCCCGCTCGCGTTTTCTTGGGACGAGCACCGGAAGTCCTCGAGCTCAGCCCGTTTCCTTCGCTGCAAGTGCATTTCCAGTGGTTTCTGACACCGGACGAGCGTTCGCCACTCGTTGGAAGCTTCGGCCATCTTTTGGACCGTTTTGGGTCGCACCACAGTTCTCCCTCCAACGAGCTCGCTTCCCGACCTATACCTCCGGAAAACGTGTCAGGGAGCATGCCAGGAGTGTGGGTTGAAGTCCTCGGAGCACGAGACCCGAAGATCGAAAGACTTATGACCAATACGGAGCAAAGGGAAGAAACCGTCGGGGGACCGCTTTTTACCCCAGGACGAGAAAACTGAGTCCGGGGCATTCCCGCTCGCATTTTCTTGGGACGAGCACCGGAAGTCCTCGAGCTCAGCCCGTTTCCTTCGCTGCAAGTGCATTTCCAGTGGTTTCTGACACCGGACGAGCGTTCGCCACTCGTTGGAAGCTTCGGCCATCTTTTGGACCGTTTTGGGTCGCACCACACTTCTCCCTCCAACGAGCTCGCTTCCCGACCTATACCTCCGGAAAACGTGTCAGGGAGCATGCCAGGAGTGTGGGTTGAAGTCCTCGGAGCACGAGACCCGAAGATCGAAAGACTTATGACCAATACGGAGCAAAGGGAAGAAACCGTCGGGGGACCGCTTTTTACCCCAGGACGAGAAAACTGAGTCCGGGGCATTCCCGCTCGCGTTTTCTTGGGACGAGCACCGGAAGTCCTCGAGCTCAGCCCGTTTCCTTCGCTGCAAGTGCATTTCCAGTGGTTTCTGACACCGGACGAGCGTTCGCCACTCGTTGGAAGCTTCGGCCATCTTTTGGACCGTTTTGGGTCGCACCACAGTTCTCCCTCCAACGAGCTCGCTTCCCGACCTATACGTCCGGAAAACGTGTCAGGGAGCATGCCAGGAGTGTGGGTTGAAGTCCTCGGAGCACGAGACCCGAAGATCGAAAGACTTATGACCAATACGGAGCAAAGGGAAGAAACTGTCGGGGGACCGCTTTTTACCCCATGACGAGAAAACTGAGTCCGAGGCATTCCCGCTCGCGTTTTCTTGGGACGAGCACCGGAAGTCCTCGAGCTCAGCCCGTTTCCTTCGCTGCAAGTGCATTTCCAGTGGTTTCTGACACCGGACGAGCGTTCGCCAGTCGTTGGAAGCTTCGGCCATCTTTTGGACCGTTTTGGGTCGCACCACAGTTCTCCCTCCAACGAGCTCGCTTCCCGACCTATACGTCCGGAAAACGTGTCAGGGAGCATGCCAGGAGTGTGGGTTGAAGTCCTCGGAGCACGAGACCCGAAGATCGAAAGACTTATGACCAATACGGAGCAAAGGGAAGAAACCGTTGGGGGACCGCTTTTTACCCCAGGACGAGAAAACTGAGTCCGGGGCATTCCCGCTCGCGTTTTCTTGGGACGAGCACCGGAAGTCCTCGAGCTCAGCCCGTTTCCTTCGCTGCAAGTGCATTTCCAGTGGTTTCTGACACCGGACGAGCGTTCGCCACTCGTTGGAAGCTTCGGCCATCTTTTGGACCGTTTTGGGTCGCACCACAGTTCTCCCTCCAACGAGCTCGCTTCCCGACCTATACCTCCGGAAAACGTGTCAGGGAGCATGCCAGGAGTGTGGGTTGAAGTCCTCGGAGCACGAGACCCGAAGATCGAAAGACTTATGACCAATACGGAGCAAAGGGAAGAAACCGTCGGGGGACCGCTTTTTACCCCAGGACGAGAAAACTGAGTCCGGGGCATTCCCGCTCGCGTTTTCTTGGGACGAGCACCGGAAGTCCTCGAGCTCAGCCCGTTTCCTTCGCTGCAAGTGCATTTCCAGTGGTTTCTGACACCGGACGAGCGTTCGCCACTCGTTGGAAGCTTCGGCCATCTTTTGGACCGTTTTGGGTCGCACCACAGTTCTCCCTCCAACGAGCTCGCTTCCCGACCTATACCTGCGGAAAACGTGTCGGGGAGCATGCCAGGAGTGTGGGTTGAAGTCCTCGGAGCACGAGATCCGAAGATCGAAAGACTTATGACCAATACGGAGCAAAGGGAAGAAACCGTCGGGGGACCGCTTTTTACCCCAGGACGAGAAAACTGAGTCCGGGGCATTCCCGCTCGCGTTTTCATGGGACGAGCACCGGAAGTCCTCGAGCTCAGCCCGTTTCCTTCGCTGCAAGTGCATTTCCAGTGGTTTCTGAACCGGACGAGCGTTCGCCACTCGTTGGAAGCTTCGGCCATCTTTTGGACCGTTTTGGGTCGCACCACAGTTCTCCCTCCAACGAGCTCGCTTCCCGACCTATACCTGCGGAAAACGTGTCGGGGAGCATGCCAGGAGTGTGGGTTGAAGTCCTCGGAGCACGAGATCCGAAGATCGAAAGACTTATGACCAATACGGAGCAAAGGGAAGAAACCGTCGGGGGACCGCTTTTTACCCCAGGACGAGAAAACTGAGTCCGGGGCATTCCCGCTCGCGTTTTCATGGGACGAGCACCGGAAGTCCTCGAGCTCAGCCCGTTTCCTTCGCTGCAAGTGCATTTCCAGTGGTTTCTGACACCGGACGAGCGTTCGCCACTCGTTGGAAGCTTCGGCCATCTTTTGGACCGTTTTGGGTCGCACCACAGTTCTCCCTCCAACGAGCTCGCTTCCCGACCTATACCTCCGGAAAACGTGCCAGGGAGCATGCCAGGAGTGTGGGTTGAAGTCCTCGGAGCACGAGACCCGAAGATCGAAAGACTTATGACCAATACGGAGCAAAGGGAAGAAACCGTCGGGGGACCGCTTTTTACCCCAGGATGAGAAAACTGAGTTCGGGGCATTCCCGCTCGCGTTTTCTTGGGACGAGCACCGGAAGTCCTCGAGCTCAGCCCGTGTCCTTCGCTGCAAGTGCATTTCCAGTGGTTTTTGACACCGGACGAGCGTTCGCCACTCGTTGGAAGCTTCGGCCATCTTTTGGACCGTTTTGGGTCGCACCACAGTTCTCCCTCCAACGAGCTCGCTTCCCGACCTATACCTCCGGAAAACGTGCCAGGGAGCATGCCAGGAGTGTGGGTTGAAGTCCTCGGAGCACGAGACCCGAAGATCGAAAGACTTATGACCAATACGGAGCAAAGGGAAGAAACCGTCGGGGGACCGCTTTTTACCCCAGGACGAGAAAACTGAGTCCGGGGCATTCCCGCTCGCGTTTTCTTGGGACGAGCACCGGAAGTCCTCGAGCTCAGCCCGTTTCCTTCGCTGCAAGTGCATTTCCAGTGGTTTCTGACACCGGACGAGCGTTCGCCACTCGTTGGAAGCTTCGGCCATCTTTTGGACCGTTTTGGGTCGCACCACAGTTCTCCCTCCAACGAGCTCGCTTCCCGACCTATACCTGCGGAAAACGTGTCAGGGAGCATGCCAGGAGTGTGGGTTGAAGTCCTCGGAGCACGAGACCCGAAGATCGAAAGACTTATGACCAATACGGAGCAAAGGGAAGAAACCGTCGGGGGACCGCTTTTTACCCAAGGACGAGAAAACTGAGTCCGGGGCATTCCCGCTCGCGTTTTCTTGGGACAAGCATCGGAAGTCCTCGAGCTCAGCCCGTTTCCTTCGCTGCAAGTGCATTTCCAGTGGTTTCTGACACCGGACGAGCGTTCGCCACTCGTTGGAAGCTTCGGCCATCTTTTGGACCGTTTTGGGTCGCACCACAGTTCTCCCTCCAACGAGCTCGCTTCCCGACCTATACCTCCGGAAAACGTGCCAGGGTGCATGCCAGGAGTGTGGGTTGAAGTCCTCGGAGCACGAGACCCGAAGATCGAAAGACTTATGACCAATACGGAGCAAAGGAAAGAAACCGTCGGGGGACCGCTTTTTACCCCAGGACGAGAAAACTGAGTCCGGAGCATTCCCGCTCGCGTTTTCTTGGGACGAGCACCGGAAGTCCTCGAGCTCAGCCCGTTTCATTCGCTGCAAGTGCATTTCCAGTGGTTTCTGACACCGGACGAGCGTTCGCCACTCGTTGGAAGCTTCGGCCATCTTTTGGACCGTTTTGGGTCGCACCACAGTTCTTCCTCCAACGAGCTCACTTCCCGACCTATACCTCCGGAAAACGTGCCAGGGAGCATGCCAGGAGTGTGGGTTGAAGTCCTCGGAGCACGAGACCCGAAGATCGAAAGACTTATGACCAATACGGAGCAAAGGGAAGAAACCGTCGGGGGACCGCTTTTTACCCCAGGACGAGAAAACTGAGTCCGGGGCATTCCCGCTCGCGTTTTCTTGGGACGAGCACCGGAAGTCCTCGAGCTCAGCCCGTTTCCTTCGCTGCAAGTGCATTTCCAGTGGTTTCTGACACCGGACGAGTGTTCGCCACTCGTTGGAAGCTTCGGCCATCTTTTGGACCGTTTTGGGTCGCACCACAGTTCTCCCTCCAACGAGCTCGCTTCCCGACCTATACCTCCGGAAAACGTGCCAGGGAGCATGCCAGGAGTGTGGGTTGAAGTCCTCGGAGCACGAGACCCGAAGATCGAAAGACTTATGACCAATACGGAGCAAAGGGAAGAAATCGTCGGGGGACCGCTTTTTACCCCAGGACGAGAAAACTGAGTCCGGGGCATTCCCGCTCGCGTTTTCTTGGGACGAGCACCGGAAGTCCTCGAGCTCAGCCCGTTTCCTTCGCTGCAAGTGCATTTCCAGTGGTTTCTGACACCGGACGAGCGTTCGCCACTCGTTGGAAGCTTCGGCCATCTTTTGGACCGTTTTGGGTCGCACCACAGTTCTCCCTCGAACGAGCTCGCTTCCCGACCTATACCTCCGGAGAACGTGTCAGGGAGCATGCCAGGAGTGTGGGTTGAAGTCCTCGGAGCACGAGCCCGAAGATCGAAAGACTTATGACCAATACGGAGCAAAGGGAAGAAACCGTCGGGGGACCGCTTTTTACCCCAGGACGAGAAAACTGAGTCCGGGGCATTCCCGCTCGCGTTTTCTTGGGACGAGCACCGGAAGTCCTCGAGCTCAGCCCGTTTCCTTCGCTGCAAGTGCATTTCCAGTGGTTTCTGACACCGGACGAGCGTTCGCCACTCGTTGGAAGCTTCGGCCATCTTTTGGACCGTTTTGGGTCGCACCACAGTTCTCCCTCCAACGAGCTCGCTTCCCGACCTATACCTCCGGAAAACGTGTCGGGGAGCATGCCAGGAGTGTGGGTTGAAGTCCTCGGAGCACGAGACCCGAAGATCGAAAGACTTATGACCAATACGGAGCAAAGGGAAGAAACCGTCGGGGGACCGCTTTTTACCCCAGGACGAGAAAACTGAGTCCGGGGCATTCCCGCTCGCGTTTTCTTGGGACGAGCACCGGAAGTCCTCGAGCTCAGCCCGTTTCCTTCGCTGCAAGTGCATTTCCAGTGGTTTCTGACACCGGACGAGCGTTCGCCACTCGTTGGAAGCTTCGACCATCTTTTGGACCGTTTTGGGTCGCACCACAGTTCTCCCTCCAACGAGCTCGCTTCCCGACCTATACCTCCGGAAAACGTGTCGGGGAGCATGCCAGGAGTGTGGGTTGAAGTCCTCGGAGCACGAGACCCGAAGATCGAAAGACTGATGACCAATACGGAGCAAAGGGAAGAAACCGTCGGGGGACCGCTTTTTACCCCAGGACGAGAAAACTGAGTCCGGGGCATTCCCGCTCGCGTTTTCTTGGGACGAGCACCGGAAGTCCTCGAGCTCAGCCCGTTTCCTTCGCTGCAAGTGCATTTCCAGTGGTTTCTGACACCGGACGAGCGTTCGCCACTCGTTGGAAGCTTCGGCCATCTTTTGGACCGTTTTGGGTCGCACCACAGTTCTCCCTCCAACGAGCTCGCTTCCCGACCTATACCTCCGGAAAACGTGTCAGGGAGCATGCCAGGAGTGTGGGTTGAAGTCCTCGGAGCACGAGACCCGAAGATCGAAAGACTTATGACCAATACGGAGCAAAGGGAAGAAACCGTCGGGGGACCGCTTTTTACCCCAGGACGAGAAAACTGAGTCCGGGGCATTCCCGCTCGCTTTATCTTGGGACGAGCACCGGAAGTCCTCGAGCTCAGCTCGTTTCCTTCGCTGCAAGTGCATTTCCAGTGGTTTCTGACACCGGACGAGCGTTCGCCACTCGTTGGAAGCTTCGGCCATCTTTTGGACCGTTTTGGGTCGCACCACAGTTCTCCCTCCAACGAGCTCGCTTCCCGACCTATACCTCCGGAAAACGTGTCAGGGAGCATGCCAGGAGTGTGGGTTGAAGTCCTCAGAGCACGAGACCCGAAGATCGAAAGACTTATGACCAATACGGAGCAAAGGGAAGAAACCGTCGGGGGACCGCTTTTTACCCCAGGACAAGAAAACTGAGTCCGGGGCATTCCCGCTCGCGTTTTCTTGGGACGAGCACCGGAAGTCCTCGAGCTCAGCCCGTTTCCTTCGCTGCAAGTGCATTTCCAGTGGTTTCTGACACCGGACGAGCGTTCGCCACTCGTTGGAAGCTTCGGCCATCTTTTGGACCGTTTTGGGTCGCACCACAGTTCTCCCTCCAACGAGCTCGCTTCCCGACCTATACCTCCGGAAAACGTGTCAGGGAGCATGCCAGGAGTGTGGGTTGAAGTCCTCGGAGCACGAGACCCGAAGGTCGAAAGACTTATGACCAATACGGAGCAAAGGGAAGAAACCGTCGGGGGACCGCTTTTTACCCCAGGACGAGAAAACTGAGTCCGGGGCATTCCCGCTCGCGTTTTCTTGGGACGAGCACCGGAAGTCCTCGAGCTCAGCCCGTTTCCTTCGCTGCAAGTGCATTTCCAGTGGTTTCTGACACCGGACGAGCGTTCGCCACTCGTTGGAAGCTTCGGCCATCTTTTGGACCGTTTTGGGTCGCACCACAGTTCTCCCTCCAACGAGCTCGCTTCCCGACCTATACCTCCGGAAAACGTGTCAGGGAGCATGCCAGGAGTGTGGGTTGAAGTCCTCGGAGCACGAGACCCGAAGGTCGAAAGACTTATGACCAATACGGAGCAAAGGGAAGAAACCGTCGGGGGACCGCTTTTTACCCCAGGACGAGAAAACTGAGTCCGGGGCATTCCCGCTCGCGTTTTCTTGGGACGAGCACCGGAAGTCCTCGAGCTCAGCCCGTTTCCTTCGCTGCAAGTGCATTTCCAGTGGTTTCTGACACCGGACGAGCGTTCGCCACTCGTTGGAAGCTTCGGCCATCTTTTGGATCGTTTTGGGTCGCACCACAGTTCTCCCTCCAACGAGCTCGCTTCCCGACCTATACCTCCGGAAAACATGTCAGGGAGCATGCCAGGAGTGTGGGTTGAAGTCCTCGGAGCACGAGACCCGAAGGTCGAAAGACTTATGACCAATACGGAGCAAAGGGAAGAAACCGTCGGGGGACCGCTTTTTACCCCAGGACGAGAAAACTGAGTCCGGGGCATTCCCGCTCGCGTTTTCTTGGGACGAGCACCGGAAGTCCTCGAGCTCAGCCCGTTTCCTTCGCTGCAAGTGCATTTCCAGTGGTTTCTGACACCGGACGAGCGTTCGCCACTCGTTGGAAGCTTCGGCCATCTTTTGGACCGTTTTGGGTCGCACCACAGTTCTCCCTCCAACGAGCTCGCTTCCCGACCTATACCTCCGGAAAACGTGTCAGGGAGCATGCCAGGAGTGTGGGTTGAAGTCCTCGGAGCACGAGACCCGAAGGTCGAAAGACTTATGACCAATACGGAGCAAAGGGAAGAAACCGTCGGGGGACCGCTTTTTACCCCAGGACGAGAAAACTGAGTCCGGGGCATTCTCGCTCGCGTTTTCTTTGGACGAGCACCAGAAGTCCTCGAGCTCAGCCCGTTTCCTTCGCTGCAAGTGCATTTCCAGTGGTTTCTGACACCGGACGAGCGTTCGCCACTCGTTGGAAGCTTCGGCCATCTTTTGGACCGTTTTGGGTCGCACCACAGTTCTCCCTCCAACGAGCTCGCTTCCCGACCTATACCTCCGGAAAACGTGTCAGGGAGCGTGCCAGGAGTGTGGGTTGAAGTCCTCGGAGCACGAGACCCGAAGATCGAAAGACTTATGACCAATACGGAGCAAAGGGAAGAAACCGTCGGGGGACCGCTTTTTACCCCAGGACGAGAAAACTGAGTCCGGGGCATTCCCGCTCGCGTTTTCTTGGGACGAGCACTGGAAGTCCTCGAGCTCAGCCCGTTTCCTTCGCTGCAAGTGCATTTCCAGTGGTTTCTGACACCGGACGAGCGTTCGCCACTCGTTGGAAGCTTCGGCCATCTTTTGGACCGTTTTGGGTCGCACCACAGTTCTCCCTCCAACGAGCTCGCTTCCCGACCTATACCTCCGGAAAACGTGTCAGGGAGCATGCCAGGAGTGTGGGTTGAAGTCCTCGGAGCACGAGACCCGAAGATCGAAAGACTTATGACCAATACAGAGCAAAGGGAAGAAACCGTCGGGGGACCGCTTTTTACCCCAGGACGAGAAAACTGAGTCCGGGGCATTCCTGCTCGCGTTTTTTTGGGACGAGCACCGGAAGTCCTCGAGCTCAGCCCGTTTCCTTCGCTGCAAGTGCATTTCCAGTGGTTTCTGACACCGGACGAGCGTTCGCCACTCGTTGGAAGCTTCGGCCATCTTTTGGACCGTTTTGAGTCGCACCACAGTTCTCCCTCCAACGTGCTCGCTTCCCGACCTATACCTCCGGAAAACGTGTCAGGGAGCATGCCAGGAGTGTGGGTTGAAGTCCTCGGAGCACGAGACCCGAAGATCGAAAGACTTATGACCAATACGGAGCAAAGGGAAGAAACCGTCGGGGGACCGCTTTTTACCCCAGGACAAGAAAACTGAGTCCGGGGCATTCCCGCTCGCGTTTTCTTGGGACGAGCACCGGAAGTCCTCGAGCTCAGCCCGTTTCCTTCGCTGCAAGTGCATTTCCAGTGGTTTCTGACACCGGACGAGCGTTCGCCACTCGTTGGAAGCTTCGGCCATCTTTTGGACCGTTTTGGGTCGCACCACAGTTCTCCCTCCAACGAGCTCGCTTCCCGACCTATACCTCCGGAAAACGTGTCGGGGAGCATGCCAGGAGTGTGGGTTGAAGTCCTCGGAGCACGAGACCCGAAGGTCGAAAGACTTATGACCAATACGGAGCAAAGGGAAGAAACCGTCGGGGGACCGCTTTTTACCCCAGGACGAGAAAACTGAGTCCGGGGCATTCCCGCTCGCGTTTTCTTGGGACGAGCACCGGAAGTCCTCGAGCTCAGCCCGTTTCCTTCGCTGCAAGTGCATTTCCAGTGGTTTCTGACACCGGACGAGCGTTCGCCACTCGTTGGAAGCTTCGGCCATCTTTTGGACCGTTTTGGGTCGCACCACAGTTCTCCCTCCAACGAGCTCGCTTCCCGACCTATACCTCCGGAAAACGTGTCAGGGAGCATGCCAGGAGTGTGGGTTGAAGTCCTCGGAGCACGAGACCCGAAGGTCGAAAGACTTATGACCAATACGGAGCAAAGGGAAGAAACCGTCGGGGGACCGCTTTTTACCCCAGGACGAGAAAACTGAGTCCGGGGCATTCCCGCTCGCGTTTTCTTGGGACGAGCACCGGAAGTCCTCGAGCTCAGCCCGTTTCCTTCGCTGCAAGTGCATTTCCAGTGGTTTCTGACACCGGACGAGCGTTCGCCACTCGTTGGAAGCTTCGGCCATCTTTTGGACCGTTTTGGGTCGCACCACAGTTCTCCCTCCAACGAGCTCGCTTCCCGACCTATACCTCCGAAAAACGTGTCAGGGAGCATGCCAGGAGTGTGGGTTGAAGTCCTCGGAGCACGAGACCCGAAGGTCGAAAGACTTATGACCAATACGGAGCAAAGGGAAGAAACCGTCGGGGGACCGCTTTTTACCCCAGGACGAGAAAACTGAGTCCGGGGCATTCCCGCTCGCGTTTTCTTGGGACGAGCACCGGAAGTCCTCGAGCTCAGCCCGTTTCCTTCGCTGCAAGTGCATTTCCAGTGGTTTCTGACACCGGACGAGCGTTCGCCACTCGTTGGAAGCTTCGGCCATCTTTTGGACCGTTTTGGGTCGCACCACAGTTCTCCCTCCAACGAGCTCGCTTCCCGACCTATACCTCCGGAAAACGTGTCAGGGAGCGTGCCAGGAGTGTGGGTTGAAGTCCTCGGAGCACGAGACCCGAAGATCGAAAGACTTATGACCAATACGGAGCAAAGGGAAGAAACCGTCGGGGGACCGCTTTTTACCCCAGGACGAGAAAACTGAGTCCGGGGCATTCCCGCTCGCGTTTTCTTGGGACGAGCACTGGAAGTCCTCGAGCTCAGTTCGTTTCCTTCGCTGCAAGTGCATTTCCAGTGGTTTCTGACACCGGACGAGCGTTCGCCACTCGTTGGAAGCTTCGGCCATCTTTTGGACCGTTTTGGGTCGCACCACAGTTCTCCCTCCAACGAGCTCGCTTCCCGACCTATACCTCCGGAAAACGTGTCAGGGAGCATGCCAGGAGTGTGGGTTGAAGTCCTCGGAGCACGAGACCCGAAGATCGAAAGACTTATGACCAATACAGAGCAAAGGGAAGAAACCGTCGGGGGACCGCTTTTTACCCCAGGACGAGAAAACTGAGTCCGGGGCATTCCCGCTCGCGTTTTTTTGGGACGAGCACCGGAAGTCCTCGAGCTCAGCCCGTTTCCTTCGCTGCAAGTGCATTTCCAGTGGTTTCTGACACCGGACGAGCGTTCGCCACTCGTTGGAAGCTTCGGCCATCTTTTGGACCGTTTTGAGTCGCACCACAGTTCTCCCTCCAACGTGCTCGCTTCCCGACCTATACCTCCGGAAAACGTGTCAGGGAGCATGCCAGGAGTGTGGGTTGAAGTCCTCGGAGCACGAGACCCGAAGATCGAAAGACTTATGACCAATACGGAGCAAAGGGAAGAAACCGTCGGGGGACCGCTTTTTACCCCAGGACGAGAGAACTGAGTCCGGGGCATTCCCGCTCGCGTTTTCTTGGGACGAGCACCGGAAGTCCTCGAGCTCAGCCCGTTTCCTTCGCTGCAAGTGCATTTCCAGTGGTTTCTGACACCGGACGAGCGTTCGCCACTCGTTGGAAGCTTCGGCCATCTTTTGGACCGTTTTGGGTCGCACCACAGTTCTCCCTCCAACGAGCTCGCTTCCCGACCTATACCTCCGGAAAACGTGTCAGGGAGCATGCCAGGAGTGTGGGTTGAAGTCCTCGGAGCACGAGACCCGAAGATCGAAAGACTTATGACCAATACAGAGCAATGGGAAGAAACCGTCGGGGGACCGCTTTTTACCCCAGGACGAGAAAACTGAGTCCGGGGCATTCCCGCTCGCGTTTTCTTGGGACGAGCACCGGAAGTCCTCGAGCTCAGCCCGTTTCCTTCGCTGCAAGTGCATTTCCAGTGGTTTCTGACACCGGACGAGCGTTCGCCACTCGTTGGAATCTTCGGCCATCTTTTGGACCGTTTTGGGTCGCACCACAGTTCTCCCTCCAACGAGCTCGCTTCCCGACCTATACCTCCGGAAAACGTGTCAGGGAGCATGCCAGGAGTGTGGGTTGAAGTCCTCGGAGCACGAGACCCGAAGGTCGAAAGACTTATGACCAATACGGAGCAAAGGGAAGAAACCGTCGGGGGACCGCTTTTTACCCCAGGACGAGAAAACTGAGTCCGGGGCATTCCCGCTCGCGTTTTCTTGGGACGAGCACCGGAAGTCCTCGAGCTCAGCCCGTTTCCTTCGCTGCAAGTGCATTTCCAGTGGTTTCTGACACGGGACGAGCGTTCGCCACTCGTTGGAAGCTTCGGCCATCTTTTGGACCGTTTTGGGTCGCACCACAGTTCTCCCTCCAACGAGCTCGCTTCCCGACCTATACCTCCGGAAACCGTGTCAGGGAGCATGCCAGGAGTGTGGGTTGAAGTCCTCGGAGCACGAGACCCGAAGGTCGAAAGACTTATGACCAATACGGAGCAAAGGGAAGAAACCGTCGGGGGACCGCTTTTTACCCCAGGACGAGAAAACTGAATCCGGGTCATTCCCGCTCGCGTTTTCTTGGGACGAGCACCGGAAGTCCTCGAGCTCAGCCCGTTTCCTTCGCTGCAAGTGCATTTCCAGTGGTTTCTGACACCGGACGAGCGTTCGCCACTCGTTGGAAGCTTCGGCCATCTTTTGGACCGTTTTGGGTCGCACCACAGTTCTCCCTCCAACGAGCTCGCTTCCCGACCTATACCTCCGGAAAACGTGTCAGGGAGCATTCCAGGAGTGTGGGTTGAAGTCCTCGGAGCACGAGACCCGAAGATCGAAAGACTTATGACCAATACGGAGCAAAGGGAAGAAACCGTCGGGGGACCGCTTTTTACCCCAGGACGAGAAAACTGAGTCCGGGTCATTCCCGCTCGCGTTTTCTTGGGACGAGCACCGGAAGTCCTCGAGCTCAGCCCGTTTCCTTCGCTGCAAGTGCATTTCCAGTGGTTTCTGACACCGGACGAGCGTTCGCCACTCGTTGGAAGCTTCGGCCATCTTTTGGACTGTTTTGGGTCGCACCACAGTTCTCCCTCCAACGAGCTCGCTTCCCGACCTATACCTCCGGAAAACGTGTCAGGGAGCATTCCAGGAGTGTGGGTTGAAGTCCTCGGAGCACGAGACCCGAAGATCGAAAGACTTATGACCAATACGGAGCAAAGGGAAGAAACCGTCGGGGGACCGCTTTTTACCCCAGGACGAGAAAACTGAGTCCGGGGCATTCCCGCTCGCGTTTTCTTGGGACGAGCACCGGAAGTCCTCGAGCTCAGCCCGTTTCCTTCGCTGCAAGTGCATTTCCAGTGGTTTCTGACACCGGACGAGCGTTCGCCACTCGTTGGAAGCTTCGGCCATCTTTTGGACCGTTTTGGGTCGCACCACAGTTCTCCCTCCAACGAGCTCGCTTCCCGACCTATACCTCCGGAAAACGTGTCAGGGAGCATGCCAGGAGTGTGGGTTGAAGTCCTCGGAGCACGAGACCCGAAGATCGAAAGACTTATGACCAATACGGAGCAAAGGGAAGAAACCGTCGGGGGACCGCTTTTTACCCCAGGACGAGAAAACTGAGTCCGGGGCATTCCCGCTCGCGTTTTCTTGGGACGAGCACCGGAAGTCCTCGAGCTCAGCCCGTTTCCTTCGCTGCAAGTGCATTTCCAGTGGTTTCTGACACCGGACGAGCGTTCGCCACTCGTTGGAAGCTTCGGCCATCTTTTGGACCGTTTTGGGTCGCACCACAGTTCTCCCTCCAACGAGCTCGCTTCCCGACCTATACCTCCGGAAAACGTGTCAGGGAGCATGCCAGGAGTGTGGGTTGAAGTCCTCGGAGCACGAGACCCGAAGATCGAAAGACTTATGACCAATACGGAGCAAAGGGAAGAAACCGTCGGGGGACCGCTTTTTACCCCAGGACGAGAAAACTGAGTCCGGGGCATTCCCGCTCGCGTTTTCTTGGGACGAGCACCGGAAGTCCTCGAGCTCAGCCCGTTTCCTTCGCTGCAAGTGCATTTCCAGTGGTTTCTGACACCGGACGAGCGTTCGCCACTCGTTGGAAGCTTCGGCCATCTTTTGGACCGTTTTGGGTCGCACCACAGTTCTCCCTCCAACGAGCTCGCTTCCCGACCTATACCTCCGGAAAACGTGTCAGGGAGCATGCCAGGAGTGTGGGTTGAAGTCCTCGGAGCACGAGACCCGAAGATCGAAAGACTTATGACCAATACGGAGCAAAGGGAAGAAACCGTCGGGGGACCGCTTTTTACCCCAGGACGAGAAAACTGAGTCCGGGGCATTCCCGCTCGCGTTTTCTTGGGACGAGCACCGGAAGTCCTCGAGCTCAGCCCGTTTCCTTCGCTGCAAGTGCATTTCCAGTGGTTTCTGACACCGGACGAGCGTTCGCCACTCGTTGGAAGCTTCGGCCATCTTTTGGACCGTTTTGGGTCGCACCACAGTTCTCCCTCCAACGAGCTCGCTTCCCGACCTATACCTCCGGAAAACGTGTCAGGGAGCATGCCAGGAGTGTGGGTTGAAGTCCTCGGAGCACGAGACCCGAAGATCGAAAGACTTATGACCAATACGGAGCAAAGGGAAGAAACCGTCGGGGGACCGCTTTTTACCCCAGGACGAGAAAACTGAGTCCGGGGCATTCCCGCTCGCGTTTTCTTGGGACGAGCACCGGAAGTCCTCGAGCTCAGCCCGTTTCCTTCGCTGCAAGTGCATTTCCAGTGGTTTCTGACACCGGACGAGCGTTCGCCACTCGTTGGAAGCTTCGGCCATCTTTTGGACCGTTTTGGGTCGCACCACAGTTCTCCCTCCAACGAGCTCGCTTCCCGACCTATACCTCCGGAAAACGTGTCAGGGAGCATGCCAGGAGTGTGGGTTGAAGTCCTCGGAGCACGAGCCCCGAAGATCGAAAGACTTATGACCAATACGGAGCAAAGGGAAGAAACCGTCGGGGGACCGCTTTTTACCCCAGGACGAGAAAACTGAGTCCGGGGCATTCCCGCTCGCGTTTTCTTGGGACGAGCACCGGAAGTCCTCGAGCTCAGCCCGTTTCCTTCGCTGCAAGTGCATTTCCAGTGGTTTCTGACACCGGACGAGCGTTCGCCACTCGTTGGAAGCTTCGGCCATCTTTTGGACCGTTTTGGGTCGCACCACAGTTCTCCCTCCAACGAGCTCGCTTCCCGACCTATACCTCCGGAAAACGTGTCGGGGAGCATGCCAGGAGTGTGGGTTGAAGTCCTCGGAGCACGAGCCCCGAAGATCGAAAGACTTATGACCAATACGGAGCAAAGGGAAGAAACCCTCGGGGGACCGCTTTTTACCCAAGGACGAGAAAACTGAGTCCGGGGCATTCCCGCTCGCGTTTTCTTGGGACGAGCACCGGAAGTCCTCGAGCTCAGCCCGTTTCCTTCGCTGCAAGTGCATTTCCAGTGGTTTCTGACACCGGACGAGCGTTCGCCACTCGTTGGAAGCTTCGGCCATCTTTTGGACCGTTTTGGGTCGCACCACAGTTCTCCCTCCAACGAGCTCGCTTCCCGACCTATACCTCCGGAAAACGTGTCAGGGAGCATGCCAGGAGTGTGGGTTGAAGTCCTCGGAGCACGAGACCCGAAGATCGAAAGGCTTATGACCAATACGGAGCAAAGGGAAGAAACCGTCGGGGGACCGCTTTTTACCCCAGGACGAGAAAACTGAGTCCGGGGCATTCCCGCTCGCGTTTTCTTGGGACGAGCACCGGAAGTCCTCGAGCTCAGCCCGTTTCCTTCGCTGCAAGTGCATTTCCAGTGGTTTCTGACACCGGACGAGCGTTCGCCACTCGTTGGAAGCTTCGGCCATCTTTTGGACCGTTTTGGGTCGCACCACAGTTCTCCCTCCAACGAGCTCGCTTCCCGACCTATACCTCCGGAAAACGTGTCAGGGAGCATGCCAGGAGTGTGGGTTGAAGTCCTCGGAGCACGAGACCCGAAGATCGAAAGACTTATGACCAATACGGAGCAAAGGGAAGAAACCGTCGGGGGACCGCTTTTTACCCCAGGACGAGAAAACTGAGTCCGGGGCATTCCCGCTCGCGTTTTCTTGGGACGAGCACCGGAAGTCCTCGAGCTCAGCCCGTTTCCTTCGCTGCAAGTGCATTTCCAGTGGTTTCTGACACCGGACGAGCGTTCGCCACTCGTTGGAAGCTTCGGCCATCTTTTGGACCGTTTTGGGTCGCACCACAGTTCTCCCTCCAACGAGCTCGCTTCCCGACCTATACCTCCGGAAAACGTGTCGGGGAGCATGCCAGGAGTGTGGGTTGAAGTCCTCGGAGCACGAGACCCGAAGATCGAAAGACTTATGACCAATACGGAGCAAAGAGAAGAAACCGTCGGGGGACCGCTTTTTACCCCAGGACGAGAAAACTGAGTCCGGGGCATTCCCGCTCGCGTTTTCTTGGGACGAGCACCGGAAGTCCTCGAGCTCATCCCGTTTCCTTCGCTGCAAGTGCATTTCCAGTGGTTTCTGACACCGGACGAGCGTTCGCCACTCGTTGGAAGCTTCGGCCATCTTTTGGACCGTTTTGGGTCGCACCACAGTTCTCCCTCCAACGAGCTCGCTTCCCGACCTATACCTCCGGAAAACGTGTCAGGGAGCATGCCAGGAGTGTGGGTTGAAGTCCTCGGAGCACGAGACCCGAAGATCGAAAGACTTATGACCAATACGGAGCAAAGGGAAGAAACCGTCGGGGGACCGCTTTTTACCCCAGGACGAGAAAACTGAGTCCGGGGCATTCCCGCTCGCGTTTTCTTGGGACGAGCACCGGAAGTCCTCGAGCTCAGCCCGTTTCCTTCGCTGCAAGTGCATTTCCAGTGGTTTCTGACACCGGACGAGCGTTCGCCACTCGTTGGAAGCTTCGACCATCTTTTGGACCGTTTTGGGTCGCACCACAGTTCTCCCTCCAACGAGCTCGCTTCCCGACCTATACCTCCGGAAAACGTGTCGGGGAGCATGCCAGGAGTGTGGGTTGAAGTCCTCGGAGCACGAGACCCGAAGATCGAAAGACTTATGACCAATACGGAGCAAAGGGAAGAAACCGTCGGGGGACCGCTTTTTACCCCAGGACGAGAAAACTGAGTCCGGGGCATTCCCGCTCGCGTTTTCTTGGGACGAGCACCGGAAGTCCTCGAGCTCAGCCCGTTTCCTTCGCTGCAAGTGCATTTCCAGTGGTTTCTGACACCGGACGAGCGTTCGCCACTCGTTGGAAGCTTCGGCCATCTTTTGGACCGTTTTGGGTCGCACCACAGTTCTCTCTCCAACGAGCTCGCTTCCCGACCTATACCTCCGGAAAACGTGTCGGGGAGCATGCCAGGAGTGTGGGTTGAAGTCCTCGGAGCACGAGACCCGAAGATCGAAAGACTTATGACCAATACGGAGCAAAGGGAAGAAACCGTCGGGGGACCGCTTTTTACCCCAGGACGAGAAAACTGAGTCCGGGGCATTCCCGCTCGCGTTTTCTTGGGACGAGCACCGGAAGTCCTCGAACTCAGCCCGTTTCCTTCGCTGCAAGTGCATTTCCAGTGGTTTCTGACACCGGACGAGCGTTCGCCACTCGTTGGAAGCTTCGGCCATCTTTTGGACCGTTTTGGGTCGCACCACAGTTCTCCCTCCAACGAGCTCGCTTCCCGACCTATACCTCCGGAAAACGTGTCAGGGAGCATGCCAGGAGTGTGGGTTGAAGTCCTCGGAGCACGAGACCCGAAGATCGAAAGACTTATGACCAATACGGAGCAAAGGGAAGAAACCGTCGGGGGACCGCTTTTTACCCCAGGACGAGAAAACTGAGTCCGGGGCATTCCCGCTCGCGTTTTCTTGGGACGAGCACCGGAAGTCCTCGAGCTCAGCCCGTTTCCTTCGCTGCAAGTGCATTTCCAGTGGTTTCTGACACCGGACGAGCGTTCGCCACTCGTTGGAAGTTTCGGCCATCTTTTGGACCGTTTTGGGTCGCACCACAGTTCTCCCTCCAACGAGCTCGCTTCCCGACCTATACCTCCGGAAAACGTGTCAGGGAGCATGCCAGGAGTGTGGGTTGAAGTCCTCGGAGCACGAGACCCGAAGATCGAAAGACTTATGACCAATACGGAGCAAAGGGAAGAAACCGTCGGGGGACCGCTTTTTACCCCAGGACGAGAAAACTGAGTCCGGGGCATTCCCGCTCGCGTTTTCTTGGGACGAGCACCGGAAGTCCTCGAGCTCAGCCCGTTTCCTTCGCTGCAAGTGCATTTCCAGTGGTTTCTGACACCGGACGAGCGTTCGCCACTCGTTGGAAGCTTCGGCCATCTTTTGGACCGTTTTGGGTCGCACCACAGTTCTCCCTCCAACGAGCTCGCTTCCCGACCTATACCTCCGGAAAACGTGTCGGGGAGCATGCCAGGAGTGTGGGTTGAAGTCCTCGGAGCACGAGCCCCGAAGATCGAAAGACTTATGACCAATACGGAGCAAAGGGAAGAAACCCTCGGGGGACCGCTTTTTACCCAAGGACGAGAAAACTGAGTCCGGGGCATTCCCGCTCGCGTTTTCTTGGGACGAGCACCGGAAGTCCTCGAGCTCAGCCCGTTTCCTTCGCTGCAAGTGCATTTCCAGTGGTTTCTGACACCGGACGAGCGTTCGCCACTCGTTGGAAGCTTCGGCCATCTTTTGGACCGTTTTGGGTCGCACCACAGTTCTCCCTCCAACGAGCTCGCTTCCCGACCTATACCTCCGGAAAACGTGTCAGGGAGCATGCCAGGAGTGTGGGTTGAAGTCCTCGGAGCACGAGACCCGAAGATCGAAAGGCTTATGACCAATACGGAGCAAAGGGAAGAAACCGTCGGGGGACCGCTTTTTACCCCAGGACGAGAAAACTGAGTCCGGGGCATTCCCGCTCGCGTTTTCTTGGGACGAGCACCGGAAGTCCTCGAGCTCAGCCCGTTTCCTTCGCTGCAAGTGCATTTCCAGTGGTTTCTGACACCGGACGAGCGTTCGCCACTCGTTGGAAGCTTCGGCCATCTTTTGGACCGTTTTGGGTCGCACCACAGTTCTCCCTCCAACGAGCTCGCTTCCCGACCTATACCTCCGGAAAACGTGTCAGGGAGCATGCCAGGAGTGTGGGTTGAAGTCCTCGGAGCACGAGACCCGAAGATCGAAAGACTTATGACCAATACGGAGCAAAGGGAAGAAACCGTCGGGGGACCGCTTTTTACCCCAGGACGAGAAAACTGAGTCCGGGGCATTCCCGCTCGCGTTTTCTTGGGACGAGCACCGGAAGTCCTCGAGCTCAGCCCGTTTCCTTCGCTGCAAGTGCATTTCCAGTGGTTTCTGACACCGGACGAGCGTTCGCCACTCGTTGGAAGCTTCGGCCATCTTTTGGACCGTTTTGGGTCGCACCACAGTTCTCCCTCCAACGAGCTCGCTTCCCGACCTATACCTCCGGAAAACGTGTCGGGGAGCATGCCAGGAGTGTGGGTTGAAGTCCTCGGAGCACGAGACCCGAAGATCGAAAGACTTATGACCAATACGGAGCAAAGGGAAGAAACCGTCGGGGGACCGCTTTTTACCCCAGGACGAGAAAACTGAGTCCGGGGCATTCCCGCTCGCGTTTTCTTGGGACGAGCACCGGAAGTCCTCGAGCTCATCCCGTTTCCTTCGCTGCAAGTGCATTTCCAGTGGTTTCTGACACCGGACGAGCGTTCGCCACTCGTTGGAAGCTTCGGCCATCTTTTGGACCGTTTTGGGTCGCACCACAGTTCTCCCTCCAACGAGCTCGCTTCCCGACCTATACCTCCGGAAAACGTGTCAGGGAGCATGCCAGGAGTGTGGGTTGAAGTCCTCGGAGCACGAGACCCGAAGATCGAAAGACTTATGACCAATACGGAGCAAAGGGAAGAAACCGTCGGGGGACCGCTTTTTACCCCAGGACGAGAAAACTGAGTCCGGGGCATTCCCGCTCGCGTTTTCTTGGGACGAGCACCGGAAGTCCTCGAGCTCAGCCCGTTTCCTTCGCTGCAAGTGCATTTCCAGTGGTTTCTGACACCGGACGAGCGTTCGCCACTCGTTGGAAGCTTCGACCATCTTTTGGACCGTTTTGGGTCGCACCACAGTTCTCCCTCCAACGAGCTCGCTTCCCGACCTATACCTCCGGAAAACGTGTCGGGGAGCATGCCAGGAGTGTGGGTTGAAGTCCTCGGAGCACGAGACCCGAAGATCGAAAGACTTATGACCAATACGGAGCAAAGGGAAGAAACCGTCGGGGGACCGCTTTTTACCCCAGGACGAGAAAACTGAGTCCGGGGCATTCCCGCTCGCGTTTTCTTGGGACGAGCACCGGAAGTCCTCGAGCTCAGCCCGTTTCCTTCGCTGCAAGTGCATTTCCAGTGGTTTCTGACACCGGACGAGCGTTCGCCACTCGTTGGAAGCTTCGGCCATCTTTTGGACCGTTTTGGGTCGCACCACAGTTCTCTCTCCAACGAGCTCGCTTCCCGACCTATACCTCCGGAAAACGTGTCGGGGAGCATGCCAGGAGTGTGGGTTGAAGTCCTCGGAGCACGAGACCCGAAGATCGAAAGACTTATGACCAATACGGAGCAAAGGGAAGAAACCGTCGGGGGACCGCTTTTTACCCCAGGACGAGAAAACTGAGTCCGGGGCATTCCCGCTCGCGTTTTCTTGGGACGAGCACCGGAAGTCCTCGAGCTCAGCCCGTTTCCTTCGCTGCAAGTGCATTTCCAGTGGTTTCTGACACCGGACGAGCGTTCGCCACTCGTTGGAAGCTTCGGCCATCTTTTGGACCGTTTTGGGTCGCACCACAGTTCTCCCTCCAACGAGCTCGCTTCCCGACCTATACCTCCGGAAAACGTGTCAGGGAGCATGCCAGGAGTGTGGGTTGAAGTCCTCGGAGCACGAGACCCGAAGATCGAAAGACTTATGACCAATACGGAGCAAAGGGAAGAAACCGTCGGGGGACCGCTTTTTACCCCAGGACGAGAAAACTGAGTCCGGGGCATTCCCGCTCGCGTTTTCTTGGGACGAGCACCGGAAGTCCTCGAGCTCAGCCCGTTTCCTTCGCTGCAAGTGCATTTCCAGTGGTTTCTGACACCGGAGGAGCGTTCGCCACTCGTTGGAAGTTTCGGCCATCTTTTGGACCGTTTTGGGTCGCACCACAGTTCTCCCTCCAACGAGCTCGCTTCCCGACCTATACCTCCGGAAAACGTGTCAGGGAGCATGCCAGGAGTGTGGGTTGAAGTCCTCGGAGCACGAGACCCGAAGATCGAAAGACTTATGACCAATACGGAGCAAAGGGAAGAAACCGTCGGGGGACCGCTTTTTACCCCAGGACGAGAAAACTGAGTCCGGGGCATTCCCGCTCGCGTTTTCTTGGGACGAGCACCGGAAGTCCTCGAGCTCAGCCCGTTTCCTTCGCTGCAAGTGCATTTCCAGTGGTTTCTGACACCGGACGAGCGTTCGCCACTCGTTGGAAGCTTCGGCCATCTTTTGGACCGTTTTGGGTCGCACCACAGTTCTCCCTCCAACGAGCTCGCTTCCCGACCTATACCTCCGGAAAACGTGTCAGGGAGCATGCCAGGAGTGTGGGTTGAAGTCCTCGGAGCACGAGACCCGAAGATCGAAAGACTTATGACCAATACGGAGCAAAGGGAAGAAACCGTCGGGGGACCGCTTTTTACCCCAGGACGAGAAAACTGAGTCCGGGGCATTCCCGCTCGCGTTTTCTTGGGACGAGCACCGGAAGTCCTCGAGCTCAGCCCGTTTCCTTCGCTGCAAGTGCATTTCCAGTGGTTTCTGACACCGGACGAGCGTTCGCCACTCGTTGGAAGCTTCGGCCATCTTTTGGACCGTTTTGGGTCGCACCACAGTTCTCCCTCCAACGAGCTCGCTTCCCGACCTATACCTCCGGAAAACGTGTCAGGGAGCATGCCAGGAGTGTGGGTTGAAGTCCTCGGAGCACGAGACCCGAAGATCGAAAGACTTATGACCAATACGGAGCAAAGGGAAGAAACCGTCGGGGGACCGCTTTTTACCCCAGGACGAGAAAACTGAGTCCGGGGCATTCCCGCTCGCGTTTTCTTGGGACGAGCACCGGAAGTCCTCGAGCTCAGCCCGTTTCCTTCGCTGCAAGTGCATTTCCAGTGGTTTCTGACACCGGACGAGCGTTCGCCACTCGTTGGAAGCTTCGGCCATCTTTTGGACCGTTTTGGGTCGCACCACAGTTCTCCCTCCAACGAGCTCGCTTCCCGACCTATACCTCCGGAAAACGTGTCAGGGAGCATGCCAGGAGTGTGGGTTGAAGTCCTCGGAGCACGAGACCCGAAGATCGAAAGACTTATGACCAATACGGAGCAAAGGGAAGAAACCGTCGGGGGACCGCTTTTTACCCCAGGACGAGAAAACTGAGTCCGGGGCATTCCCGCTCGCGTTTTCTTGGGACGAGCACCGGAAGTCCTCGAGCTCAGCCCGTTTCCTTCGCTGCAAGTGCATTTCCAGTGGTTTCTGACACCGGACGAGCGTTCGCCACTCGTTGGAAGCTTCGGCCATCTTTTGGACCGTTTTGGGTCGCACCACAGTTCTCCCTCCAACGAGCTCGCTTCCCGACCTATACCTCCGGAAAACGTGTCAGGGAGCATGCCAGGAGTGTGGGTTGAAGTCCTCGGAGCACGGGACCCGAAGATCGAAAGACTTATGACCAATACGGAGCAAAGGGAAGAAACCGTCGGGGGACCGCTTTTTACCCCAGGACGAGAAAACTGAGTCCGGGGCATTCCCGCTCGCGTTTTCTTGGGACGAGCACCGGAAGTCCTCGAGCTCAGCCCGTTTCCTTCGCTGCAAGTGCATTTCCAGTGGTTTCTGACACCGGACGAGCGTTCGCCACTCGTTGGAAGCTTCGGCCATCTTTTGGACCGTTTTGGGTCGCACCACAGTTCTCCCTCCAACGAGCTCGCTTCCCGACCTATACCTCCGGAAAACGTGTCAGGGAGCATGCCAGGAGTGTGGGTTGAAGTCCTCGGAGCACGGGACCCGAAGATCGAAAGACTTATGACCAATACGGAGCAAAGGGAAGAAACCGTCGGGGGACCGCTTTTTACCCCAGGACGAGAAAACTGAGTCCGGGGCATTCCCGCTCGCATTTTCTTGGGACGAGCACCGGAAGTCCTCGAGCTCAGCCCGTTTCCTTCGCTGCAAGTGCATTTCCAGTGGTTTCTGACACCGGACGAGCGTTCGCCACTCGTTGGAAGCTTCGGCCATCTTTTGGACCGTTTTGGGTCGCACCACAGTTCTCCCTCCAACGAGCTCGCTTCCCGACCTATACCTCCGGAAAACGTGTCAGGGAGCATGCCAGGAGTGTGGGTTGAAGTCCTCGGAGCACGGGACCCGAAGATCGAAAGACTTATGACCAATACGGAGCAAAGGGAAGAAACCGTCGGGGGACCGCTTTTTACCCCAGGACGAGAAAACTGAGTCCGGGGCATTCCCGCTCGCGTTTTCTTGGGACGAGCACCGGAAGTCCTCGAGCTCAGCCCGTTTCCTTCGCTGCAAGTGCATTTCCAGTGGTTTCTGACACCGGACGAGCGTTCGCCACTCGTTGGAAGCTTCGGCCATCTTTTGGACCGTTTTGGGTCGCACCACAGTTCTCCCTCCAACGAGCTCGCTTCCCGACCTATACCTCCGGAAAACGTGTCAGGGAGCATGCCAGGAGTGTGGGTTGAAGTCCTCGGAGCACGGGACCCGAAGATCGAAAGACTTATGACCAATACGGAGCAAAGGGAAGAAACCGTCGGGGGACCGCTTTTTACCCCAGGACGAGAAAACTGAGTCCGGGGCATTCCCGCTCGCGTTTTCTTGGGACGAGCACCGGAAGTCCTCGAGCTCAGCCCGTTTCCTTCGCTGCAAGTGCATTTCCAGTGGTTTCTGACACCGGACGAGCGTTCGCCACTCGTTGGAAGCTTCGGCCATCTTTTGGACCGTTTTGGGTCGCACCACAGTTCTCCCTCCAACGAGCTCGCTTCCCGACCTATACCTCCGGAAAACGTGTCAGGGAGCATGCCAGGAGTGTGGGTTGAAGTCCTCGGAGCACGGGACCCGAAGATCGAAAGACTTATGACCAATACGGAGCAAAGGGAAGAAACCGTCGGGGGACCGCTTTTTACCCCAGGACGAGAAAACTGAGTCCGGGGCATTCCCGCTCGCGTTTTCTTGGGACGAGCACCGGAAGTCCTCGAGCTCAGCCCGTTTCCTTCGCTGCAAGTGCATTTCCAGTGGTTTCTGACACCGGACGAGCGTTCGCCACTCGTTGGAAGCTTCGGCCATCTTTTGGACCGTTTTGGGTCGCACCACAGTTCTCCCTCCAACGAGCTCGCTTCCCGACCTATACCTCCGGAAAACGTGTCAGGGAGCATGCCAGGAGTGTGGGTTGAAGTCCTCGGAGCACGGGACCCGAAGATCGAAAGACTTATGACCAATACGGAGCAAAGGGAAGAAACCGTCGGGGGACCGCTTTTTACCCCAGGACGAGAAAACTGAGTCCGGGGCATTCCCGCTCGCGTTTTCTTGGGACGAGCACCGGAAGTCCTCGGGCTCATCCCGTTTCCTTCGCTGCAAGTGCATTTCCAGTGGTTTCTGACACCGGACGAGCGTTCGCCACTCGTTGGAAGCTTCGGCCATCTTTTGGACCGTTTTGGGTCGCACCACAGTTCTCCCTCCAACGAGCTCGCTTCCCTACCTATACCTCCGGAAAACGTGTCAGGGAGCATGCCAGGAGTGTGGGTTGAAGTCCTCGGAGCACGGGACCCGAAGATCGAAAGACTTATGACCAATACGGAGCAAAGGGAAGAAACCGTCGGGGGACCGCTTTTTACCCCAGGACGAGAAAACTGAGTCCGGGGCATTCCCGCTCGCGTTTTCTTGGGACGAGCACTGGAAGTCCTCGAGCTCAGCCCGTTTCCTTCGCTGCAAGTGCATTTCCAGTGGTTTCTGACACCGGACGAGCGTTCGCCACTCGTTGGAAGCTTCGGCCATCTTTTGGACCGTTTTGGGTCGCACCACAGTTCTCCCTCCAACGAGCTCGCTTCCCTACCTATACCTCCGGAAAACGTGTCAGGGAGCATGCCAAGAGTGTGGGTTGAAGTCCTCGGAGCACGGGACCCGAAGATCGAAAGACTTATGACCAATACGGAGCAAAGGGAAGAAACCGTCGGGGGACCGCTTTTTACCCCAGGACGAGAAAACTGAGTCCGGGGCATTCCCGCTCGCGTTTTCTTGGGACGAGCACCGGAAGTCCTCGAGCTCAGCCCGTTTCCTTCGCTGCAAGTGCATTTCCAGTGGTTTCTGACACCGGACGAGCGTTCGCCACTCGTTGGAAGCTTCGGCCATCTTTTGGACCGTTTTGGGTCGCACCACAGTTCTCCCTCCAACGAGCTCGCTTCCCGACCTATACCTCCGGAAAACGTGTCAGGGAGCATGCCAGGAGTGTGGGTTGAAGTCCTCGGAGCACGGGACCCGAAGATCGAAAGACTTATGACCAATACGGAGCAAAGGGAAGAAACCGTCGGGGGACCGCTTTTTACCCCAGGACGAGAAAACTGAGTCCGGGCATTCCCGCTCGCGTTTTCTTGGGACGAGCACCGGAAGTCCTCGAGCTCAGCCCGTTTCCTTCGCTGCAAGTGCATTTCCAGTGGTTTCTGACACCGGACGAGCGTTCGCCACTCGTTGGAAGCTTCGGCCATCTTTTGGACCGTTTTGGGTCGCACCACAGTTCTCCCTCCAACGAGCTCGCTTCCCGACCTATACCTCCGGAAAACGTGTCAGGGAGCATGCCAGGAGTGTGGGTTGAAGTCCTCGGAGCACGGGACCCGAAGATCGAAAGACTTATGACCAATACGGAGCAAAGGGAAGAAACCGTCGGGGGACCGCTTTTTACCCCAGGACGAGAAAACTGAGTCCGGGGCATTCCCGCTCGCGTTTTCTTGGGACGAGCACCGGAAGTCCTCGAGCTCAGCCCGTTTCCTTCGCTGCAAGTGCATTTCCAGTGGTTTCTGACACCGGACGAGCGTTCGCCACTCGTTGGAAGCTTCGGCCATCTTTTGGACCGTTTTGGGTCGCACCACAGTTCTCCCTCCAACGAGCTCGCTTCCCGACCTATACCTCCGGAAAACGTGTCAGGGAGCATGCCAGGAGTGTGGGTTGAAGTCCTCGGAGCACGGGACCCGAAGATCGAAAGACTTATGACCAATACGGAGCAAAGGGAAGAAACCGTCGGGGGACCGCTTTTTACCCCAGGACGAGAAAACTGAGTCCGGGGCATTCCCGCTCGCGTTTTCTTGGGACGAGCACCGGAAGTCCTCGAGCTCATCCCGTTTCCTTCGCTGCAAGTGCATTTCCAGTGGTTTCTGACACCGGACGAGCGTTCGCCACTCGTTGGAAGCTTCGGCCATCTTTTGGACCGTTTTGGGTCGCACCACAGTTCTCCCTCCAACGAGCTCGCTTCCCGACCTATACCTCCGGAAAACGTGTCAGGGAGCATGCCAGGAGTGTGGGTTGAAGTCCTCGGAGCACGAGCCCCGAAGATCGAAACACTTATGACCAATACGGAGCAAAGGGAAGAAACCGTCGGGGGACCGCTTTTAACCCCACGACGAGAAAACTGAGTCCGGGGCATTCCCGCTCGCGTTTTCTTGGGACGAGCACCGGAAGTCCTCGAGCTCAGCCCGTTTCCTTCGCTGCAAGTGCATTTCCAGTGGTTTCTGACACCGGACGAGCGTTCGCCACTCGTTGGAAGCTTCGGCCATCTTTTGGTCCGTTTTGGGTCGCACCACAGTTCTCCCTCCAACGAGCTCGCTTCCCGACCTATACCTCCGGAAAACGTGTCAGGGAGCATGCCAGGAGTGTGGGTTGAAGTCCTCGGAGCACGGGACCCGAAGATCGAAAGACTTATGACCAATATGGAGCAAAGGGAAGAAACCGTCGGGGGACCGCTTTTTACCCCAGGATGAGAAAACTGAGTCCGGGGCATTCCCGCTCGCGTTTTCTTGGGACGAGCACCGGAAGTCCTCGAGCTCAGCCCGTTTCCTTCGCTGCAAGTGCATTTCCAGTGGTTTCTGACACCGGACGAGCGTTCGCCACTCGTTGGAAGCTTCGGCCATCTTTTGGACCGTTTTGGGTCGCACCACAGTTCTCCCTCCAACGAGCTCGCTTCCCTACCTATACCTCCGGAAAACGTGTCAGGGAGCATGCCAGGAGTGTGGGTTGAAGTCCTCGGAGCACGGGACCCGAAGATCGAAAGACTTATGACCAATACGGAGCAAAGGGAAGAAACCGTCGGGGGACCGCTTTTTACCCCAGGACGAGAAAACTGAGTCCGGGGCATTCCCGCTCGCGTTTTCTTGGGACGAGCACCGGAAGTCCTCGAGCTCAGCCCGTTTCCTTCGCTGCAAGTGCATTTCCAGTGGTTTCTGACACCGGACGAGCGTTCGCCACTCGTTGGAAGCTTCGGCCATCTTTTGGACCGTTTTGGGTCGCACCACAGTTCTCCCTCCAACGAGCTCGCTTCCCGACCTATACCTCCGGAAAACGTGTCAGGGAGCATGCGAGGAGTGTGGGTTGAAGTCCTCGGAGCACGGGACCCGAAGATCGAAAGACTTATGACCAATACGGAGCAAAGGGAAGAAACCGTCGGGGGACCGCTTTTTACCCCAGGACGAGAAAACTGAGTCCGGGGCATTCCCGCTCGCGTTTTCTTGGGACGAGCACCGGAAGTCCTCGAGCTCAGCCCGTTTCCTTCGCTGCAAGTGCATTTCCAGTGGTTTCTGACACCGGACGAGCGTTCGCCACTCGTTGGAAGCTTCGGCCATCTTTTGGACCGTTTTGGGTCGCACCACAGTTCTCCCTCCAACGAGCTCGCTTCCCGACTTATACCTCCGGAAAACGTGTCAGGGAGCATGCCAGGAGTGTGGGTTGAAGTCCTCGGAGCACGAGACCCGAAGATCGAAAGACTTATGACCAATACAGAGCAAAGGGAAGAAACCGTCGGGGGACCGCTTTTTACCCCAGGACGAGAAAACTGAGTCCGGGGCATTCCCGCTCGCGTTTTCTTGGGACGAGCACCGGAAGTCCTCGAGCTCAGCCCGTTTCCTTCGCTGCAAGTGCATTTCCAGTGGTTTCTGACACCGGACGAGCGTTCGCCACTCGTTGGAAGCTTCGGCCATCTTTTGGACCGTTTTGGGTCGCACCACAGTTCTCCCTCCAACGAGCTCGCTTCCCGACCTATACCTCCGGAAAACGTGTCAGGGAGCATGCCAGAAGTGTGGGTTGAAGTCCTCGGAGCACGGGACCCGAAGATCGAAAGACTTATGACCAATACGGAGCAAAGGGAAGAAACCGTCGGGGGACCGCTTTTTACCCCAGGACGAGAAAACTGAGTCCGGGGCATTCCCGCTCGCGTTTTCTTGGGACGAGCACCGGAAGTCCTCGAGCTCAGCCCGTTTCCTTCGCTGCAAGTGCATTTCCAGTGGTTTCTGACACCGGACGAGCGTTCGCCACTCGTTGGAAGCTTCGGCCATCTTTTGGACCGTTTTGGGTCGCACCACAGTTCTCCCTCCAACGAGCTCGCTTCCCGACCTATACCTCCGGAAAACGTGTCAGGGAGCATGCCAGGAGTGTGGGTTGAAGTCCTCGGAGCACGAGACCCGAAGATCGAAAGACTTATGACCAATACGGAGCAAAGGGAAGAAACCGTCGGGGGACCGCTTTTTACCCCACGACGAGAAAACTGAGTCCGGGGCATTCCCGCTCGCGTTTTCTTGGGACGAGCACCGGAAGTCCTCGAGCTCAGCCCGTTTCCTTCGCTGCAAGTGCATTTCCAGTGGTTTCTGACACCGGACGAGCGTTCGCCACTCGTTGGAAGCTTCGGCCATCTTTTGGACCGTTTTGGGTCGCACCACAGTTCTCCCTCCAACGAGCTCGCTTCCCGACCTATACCTCCGGAAAACGTGTCAGGGAGCATGCCAGGAGTGTGGGTTGAAGTCCTCGGAGCACGGGACCCGAAGATCGAAAGACTTATGACCAATACGGAGCAAAGGGAAGAAACCGTCGGGGGACCGCTTTTTACCCCAGGACGAGAAAACTGAGTCCGGGGCATTCCCGCTCGCGTTTTCTTGGGACGAGCACCGTAAGTCCTCGAGCTCAGCCCGTTTCCTTCGCTGCAAGTGCATTTCCAGTGGTTTCTGACACCGGACGAGCGTTCGCCACTCGTTGGAAGCTTCGGCCATCTTTTGGACCGTTTTGGGTCGCACCACAGTTCTCCCTCCAACGAGCTCGCTTCCCTACCTATACCTCCGGAAAACGTGTCAGGGAGCATGCCAGGAGTGTGGGTTGAAGTCCTCGGAGCACGGGACCCGAAGATCGAAAGACTTATGACCAATACGGAGCAAAGGGAAGAAACCGTCGGGGGACCGCTTTTTACCCAGGACGAGAAAACTGAGTCCGGGGCATTCCCGCTCGCGTTTTCTTGGGACGAGCACCGGAAGTCCTCGAGCTCAGCCCGTTTCCTTCGCTGCAAGTGCATTTCCAGTGGTTTCTGACACCGGACGAGCGTTCGCCACTCGTTGGAAGCTTCGGCCATCTTTTGGACCGTTTTGGGTCGCACCACAGTTCTCCCTCCAACGAGCTCGCTTCCCGACCTATACCTCCGGAAAACGTGTCAGGGAGCATGCCAGGAGTGTGGGTTGAAGTCCTCGGAGCACGGGACCCGAAGATCGAAAGACTTATGACCAATACGGAGCAAAGGGAAGAAACCGTCGGGGGACCGCTTTTTACCCCAGGACGAGAAAACTGAGTCCGGGGCATTCCCGCTCGCGTTTTCTTGGGACGAGCACCGGAAGTTCTCGAGCTCAGCCCGTTTCCTTCGCTGCAAGTGCATTTCCAGTGGTTTCTGACACCGGACGAGCGTTCGCCACTCGTTGGAAGCTTCGGCCATCTTTTGGACCGTTTTGGGTCGCACCACAGTTCTCCCTCCAACGAGCTCGCTTCCCTACCTATACCTCCGGAAAACGTGTCAGGGAGCATGCCAGGAGTGTGGGTTGAAGTCCTCGGAGCACGGGACCCGAAGATCGAAAGACTTATGACCAATACGGAGCAAAGGGAAGAAACCGTCGGGGGACCGCTTTTTACCCAGGACGAGAAAACTGAGTCCGGGGCATTCCCGCTCGCGTTTTCTTGGGACGAGCACCGGAAGTCCTCGAGCTCAGCCCGTTTCCTTCGCTGCAAGTGCATTTCCAGTGGTTTCTGACACCGGACGAGCGTTCGCCACTCGTTGGAAGCTTCGGCCATCTTTTGGACCGTTTTGGGTCGCACCACAGTTCTCCCTCCAACGAGCTCGCTTCCCGACCTATACCTCCGGAAAACGTGTCAGGGAGCATGCCAGGAGTGTGGGTTGAAGTTCTCGGAGCACGGGACCCGAAGATCGAAAGACTTATGACAAATACGGAGCAAAGGGAAGAAACCGTCGGGGGACCGCTTTTTACCCAGGACGAGAAAACTGAGTCCGGGGCATTCCCGCTCGCGTTTTCTTGGGACGAGCACCGGAAGTCCTCGAGCTCAGCCCGTTTCCTTCGCTGCAAGTGCATTTCCAGTGGTTTCTGACACCGGACGAGCGTTCGCCACTCGTTGGAAGCTTCGGCCATCTTTTGGACCGTTTTGGGTCGCACCACAGTTCTCCCTCCAACGAGCTCGCTTCCCGACCTATACCTCCGGAAAACGTGTCAGGGAGCATGCCAGGAGTGTGGGTTGAAGTCCTCGGAGCACGAGACCCGAAGATCGAAAGACTTATGACCAATACGGAGCAAAGGGAAGAAACCGTCGGGGGACCGCTTTTTACCCCAGGACGAGAAAACTGAGTCCGGGGCATTCCCGCTCGCGTTTTCTTGGGACGAGCACCGGAAGTCCTCGAGCTCAGCCCGTTTCCTTCGCTGCAAGTGCATTTCCAGTGGTTTCTGACACCGGACGAGCGTTCGCCACTCGTTGGAAGCTTCGGCCATCTTTTGGACCGTTTTGGGTCGCACCACAGTTCTCCCTCCAACGAGCTCGCTTCCCGACCTATACCTCCGGAAAACGTGTCAGGGAGCATGCCAGGAGTGTGGGTTGAAGTCCTCGGAGCACGAGACCCGAAGATCGAAAGACTTATGACCAATACGGAGCAAAGGGAAGAAACCGTCGGGGGACCGCTTTTTACCCCAGGACGAGAAAACTGAGTCCGGGGCATTCCCGCTCGCGTTTTCTTGGGACGAGCACCGGAAGTCCTCGAGCTCAGCCCGTTTCCTTCGCTGCAAGTGCATTTCCAGTGGTTTCTGACACCGGACGAGCGTTCGCCACTCGTTGGAAGCTTCGGCCATCTTTTGGACCGTTTTGGGTCGCACCACAGTTCTCCCTCCAACGAGCTCGCTTCCCGACCTATACCTCCGGAAAACGTGTCAGGGAGCATGCCAGGAGTGTGGGTTGAAGTCCTCGGAGCACGAGACCCGAAGATCGAAAGACTTATGACCAATACGGAGCAAAGGGAAGAAACCGTCGGGGGACCGCTTTTTACCCCAGGACGAGAAAACTGAGTCCGGGGCATTCCCGCTCGCGTTTTCTTGGGACGAGCACCGGAAGTCCTCGAGCTCAGCCCGTTTCCTTCGCTGCAAGTGCATTTCCAGTGGTTTCTGACACCGGACGAGCGTTCGCCACTCGTTGGAAGCTTCGGCCATCTTTTGGACCGTTTTGGGTCGCACCACAGTTCTCCCTCCAACGAGCTCGCTTCCCGACCTATACCTCCGGAAAACGTGTCAGGGAGCATGCCAGGAGTGTGGGTTGAAGTCCTCGGAGCACGGGACCCGAAGATCGAAAGACTTATGACCAATACGGAGCAAAGGGAAGAAACCGTCGGGGGACCGCTTTTTACCCCAGGACGAGAAAACTGAGTCCGGGGCATTCCCGCTCGCGTTTTCTTGGGACGAGCACCGGAAGTCCTCGAGCTCATCCCGTTTCCTTCGCTGCAAGTGCATTTCCAGTGGTTTCTGACACCGGACGAGCGTTCGCCACTCGTTGGAAGCTTCGGCCATCTTTTGGACCGTTTTGGGTCGCACCACAGTTCTCCCTCCAACGAGCTCGCTTCCCGACCTATACCTCCGGAAAACGTGTCAGGGAGCATGCCAGGAGTGTGGGTTGAAGTCCTCGGAGCACGAGACCCGAAGATCGAAACACTTATGACCAATACGGAGCAAAGGGAAGAAACCGTCGGGGGACCGCTTTTAACCCCACGACGAGAAAACTGAGTCCGGGGCATTCCCGCTCGCGTTTTCTTGGGACGAGCACCGGAAGTCCTCGAGCTCAGCCCGTTTCCTTCGCTGCAAGTGCATTTCCAGTGGTTTCTGACACCGGACGAGCGTTCGCCACTCGTTGGAAGCTTCGGCCATCTTTTGGTCCGTTTTGGGTCGCACCACAGTTCTCCCTCCAACGAGCTCGCTTCCCGACCTATACCTCCGGAAAACGTGTCAGGGAGCATGCCAGGAGTGTGGGTTGAAGTCCTCGGAGCACGGGACCCGAAGATCGAAAGACTTATGACCAATATGGAGCAAAGGGAAGAAACCGTCGGGGGACCGCTTTTTACCCCAGGATGAGAAAACTGAGTCCGGGGCATTCCCGCTCGCGTTTTCTTGGGACGAGCACCGGAAGTCCTCGAGCTCAGCCCGTTTCCTTCGCTGCAAGTGCATTTCCAGTGGTTTCTGACACCGGACGAGCGTTCGCCACTCGTTGGAAGCTTCGGCCATCTTTTGGACCGTTTTGGGTCGCACCACAGTTCTCCCTCCAACGAGCTCGCTTCCCTACCTATACCTCCGGAAAACGTGTCAGGGAGCATGCCAGGAGTGTGGGTTGAAGTCCTCGGAGCACGGGACCCGAAGATCGAAAGACTTATGACCAATACGGAGCAAAGGGAAGAAACCGTCGGGGGACCGCTTTTTACCCCAGGACGAGAAAACTGAGTCCGGGGCATTCCCGCTCGCGTTTTCTTGGGACGAGCACCGGAAGTCCTCGAGCTCAGCCCGTTTCCTTCGCTGCAAGTGCATTTCCAGTGGTTTCTGACACCGGACGAGCGTTCGCCACTCGTTGGAAGCTTCGGCCATCTTTTGGACCGTTTTGGGTCGCACCACAGTTCTCCCTCCAACGAGCTCGCTTCCCGACCTATACCTCCGGAAAACGTGTCAGGGAGCATGCGAGGAGTGTGGGTTGAAGTCCTCGGAGCACGGGACCCGAAGATCGAAAGACTTATGACCAATACGGAGCAAAGGGAAGAAACCGTCGGGGGACCGCTTTTTACCCCAGGACGAGAAAACTGAGTCCGGGGCATTCCCGCTCGCGTTTTCTTGGGACGAGCACCGGAAGTCCTCGAGCTCAGCCCGTTTCCTTCGCTGCAAGTGCATTTCCAGTGGTTTCTGACACCGGACGAGCGTTCGCCACTCGTTGGAAGCTTCGGCCATCTTTTGGACCGTTTTGGGTCGCACCACAGTTCTCCCTCCAACGAGCTCGCTTCCCGACTTATACCTCCGGAAAACGTGTCAGGGAGCATGCCAGGAGTGTGGGTTGAAGTCCTCGGAGCACGAGACCCGAAGATCGAAAGACTTATGACCAATACAGAGCAAAGGGAAGAAACCGTCGGGGGACCGCTTTTTACCCCAGGACGAGAAAACTGAGTCCGGGGCATTCCCGCTCGCGTTTTCTTGGGACGAGCACCGGAAGTCCTCGAGCTCAGCCCGTTTCCTTCGCTGCAAGTGCATTTCCAGTGGTTTCTGACACCGGACGAGCGTTCGCCACTCGTTGGAAGCTTCGGCCATCTTTTGGACCGTTTTGGGTCGCACCACAGTTCTCCCTCCAACGAGCTCGCTTCCCGACCTATACCTCCGGAAAACGTGTCAGGGAGCATGCCAGAAGTGTGGGTTGAAGTCCTCGGAGCACGGGACCCGAAGATCGAAAGACTTATGACCAATACGGAGCAAAGGGAAGAAACCGTCGGGGGACCGCTTTTTACCCCAGGACGAGAAAACTGAGTCCGGGGCATTCCCGCTCGCGTTTTCTTGGGACGAGCACCGGAAGTCCTCGAGCTCAGCCCGTTTCCTTCGCTGCAAGTGCATTTCCAGTGGTTTCTGACACCGGACGAGCGTTCGCCACTCGTTGGAAGCTTCGGCCATCTTTTGGACCGTTTTGGGTCGCACCACAGTTCTCCCTCCAACGAGCTCGCTTCCCGACCTATACCTCCGGAAAACGTGTCAGGGAGCATGCCAGGAGTGTGGGTTGAAGTCCTCGGAGCACGAGACCCGAAGATCGAAAGACTTATGACCAATACGGAGCAAAGGGAAGAAACCGTCGGGGGACCGCTTTTTACCCCACGACGAGAAAACTGAGTCCGGGGCATTCCCGCTCGCGTTTTCTTGGGACGAGCACCGGAAGTCCTCGAGCTCAGCCCGTTTCCTTCGCTGCAAGTGCATTTCCAGTGGTTTCTGACACCGGACGAGCGTTCGCCACTCGTTGGAAGCTTCGGCCATCTTTTGGACCGTTTTGGGTCGCACCACAGTTCTCCCTCCAACGAGCTCGCTTCCCGACCTATACCTCCGGAAAACGTGTCAGGGAGCATGCCAGGAGTGTGGGTTGAAGTCCTCGGAGCACGGGACCCGAAGATCGAAAGACTTATGACCAATACGGAGCAAAGGGAAGAAACCGTCGGGGGACCGCTTTTTACCCCAGGACGAGAAAACTGAGTCCGGGGCATTCCCGCTCGCGTTTTCTTGGGACGAGCACCGTAAGTCCTCGAGCTCAGCCCGTTTCCTTCGCTGCAAGTGCATTTCCAGTGGTTTCTGACACCGGACGAGCGTTCGCCACTCGTTGGAAGCTTCGGCCATCTTTTGGACCGTTTTGGGTCGCACCACAGTTCTCCCTCCAACGAGCTCGCTTCCCTACCTATACCTCCGGAAAACGTGTCAGGGAGCATGCCAGGAGTGTGGGTTGAAGTCCTCGGAGCACGGGACCCGAAGATCGAAAGACTTATGACCAATACGGAGCAAAGGGAAGAAACCGTCGGGGGACCGCTTTTTACCCAGGACGAGAAAACTGAGTCCGGGGCATTCCCGCTCGCGTTTTCTTGGGACGAGCACCGGAAGTCCTCGAGCTCAGCCCGTTTCCTTCGCTGCAAGTGCATTTCCAGTGGTTTCTGACGGACGAGCGTTCGCCACTCGTTGGAAGCTTCGGCCATCTTTTCGACCGTTTTGGGTCGCACCACAGTTCTCCCTCCAACGAGCTCGCTTCCCGACCTATACCTCCGGAAAACGTGTCAGGGAGCATGCCAGGAGTGTGGGTTGAAGTCCTCGGAGCACGGGACCCGAAGATCGAAAGACTTATGACCAATACGGAGCAAAGGGAAGAAACCGTCGGGGGACCGCTTTTTACCCCCAGGACGAGAAAACTGAGTCCGGGGCATCTCCCGCTCGCGTTTTCTTGGGACGAGCACCGGAAGTTCTCGAGCTCAGCCCGTTTCCTTCGCTGCAAGTGCATTTCCAGTGGTTTCTGACACCGGACGAGCGTTCGCCACTCGTTGGAAGCTTCGGCCATCTTTTGGACCGTTTTGGGTCGCACCACAGTTCTCCCTCCAACGAGCTCGCTTCCCTACCTATACCTCCGGAAAACGTGTCAGGGAGCATGCCAGGAGTGTGGGTTGAAGTCCTCGGAGCACGGGACCCGAAGATCGAAAGACTTATGACCAATACGGAGCAAAGGGAAGAAACCGTCGGGGGACCGCTTTTTACCCAGGACGAGAAAACTGAGTCCGGGGCATTCCCGCTCGCGTTTTCTTGGGACGAGCACCGGAAGTCCTCGAGCTCAGCCCGTTTCCTTCGCTGCAAGTGCATTTCCAGTGGTTTCTGACACCGGACGAGCGTTCGCCACTCGTTGGAAGCTTCGGCCATCTTTTGGACCGTTTTGGGTCGCACCACAGTTCTCCCTCCAACGAGCTCGCTTCCCGACCTATACCTCCGGAAAACGTGTCAGGGAGCATGCCAGGAGTGTGGGTTGAAGTCCTCGGAGCACGGGACCCGAAGATCGAAAGACTTATGACAAATACGGAGCAAAGGGAAGAAACCGTCGGGGGACCGCTTTTTACCCAGGACGAGAAAACTGAGTCCGGGGCATTCCCGCTCGCGTTTTCTTGGGACGAGCACCGGAAGTCCTCGAGCTCAGCCCGTTTCCTTCGCTGCAAGTGCATTTCCAGTGGTTTCTGACACCGGACGAGCGTTCGCCACTCGTTGGAAGCTTCGGCCATCTTTTGGACCGTTTTGGGTCGCACCACAGTTCTCCCTCCAACGAGCTCGCTTCCCGACCTATACCTCCGGAAAACGTGTCAGGGAGCATGCCAGGAGTGTGGGTTGAAGTCCTCGGAGCACGAGACCCGAAGATCGAAAGACTTATGACCAATACGGAGCAAAGGGAAGAAACCGTCGGGGGGACCGCTTTTTACCCCAGGACGAGAAAACTGAGTCCGGGGCATTCCCGCTCGCGTTTTCTTGGGACGAGCACCGGAAGTCCTCGAGCTCAGCCCGTTTCCTTCGCTGCAAGTGCATTTCCAGTGGTTTCTGACACCGGACGAGCGTTCGCCACTCGTTGGAAGCTTCGGCCATCTTTTGGACCGTTTTGGGTCGCACCACAGTTCTCCCTCCAACGAGCTCGCTTCCCGACCTATACCTCCGGAAAACGTGTCAGGGAGCATGCCAGGAGTGTGGGTTGAAGTCCTCGGAGCACGAGACCCGAAGATCGAAAGACTTATGACCAATACGGAGCAAAGGGAAGAAACCGTCGGGGGACCGCTTTTTACCCCAGGACGAGAAAACTGAGTCCGGGGCATTCCCGCTCGCGTTTTCTTGGGACGAGCACCGGAAGTCCTCGAGCTCAGCCCGTTTCCTTCGCTGCAAGTGCATTTCCAGTGGTTTCTGACACCGGACGAGCGTTCGCCACTCGTTGGAAGCTTCGGCCATCTTTTGGACCGTTTTGGGTCGCACCACAGTTCTCCCTCCAACGAGCTCGCTTCCCGACCTATACCTCCGGAAAACGTGTCAGGGAGCATGCCAGGAGTGTGGGTTGAAGTCCTCGGAGCACGAGACCCGAAGATCGAAAGACTTATGACCAATACGGAGCAAAGGGAAGAAACCGTCGGGGGACCGCTTTTTACCCCAGGACGAGAAAACTGAGTCCGGGGCATTCCCGCTCGCGTTTTCTTGGGACGAGCACCGGAAGTCCTCGAGCTCAGCCCGTTTCCTTCGCTGCAAGTGCATTTCCAGTGGTTTCTGACACCGGACGAGCGTTCGCCACTCGTTGGAAGCTTCGGCCATCTTTTGGACCGTTTTGGGTCGCACCACAGTTCTCCCTCCAACGAGCTCGCTTCCCGACCTATACCTCCGGAAAACGTGTCAGGGAGCATGCCAGGAGTGTGGGTTGAAGTCCTCGGAGCACGAGACCCGAAGATCGAAAGACTTATGACCAATACGGAGCAAAGGGAAGAAACCGTCGGGGGACCGCTTTTTACCCCAGGAGGAGAAAACTGAGTCCGGGGCATTCCCGCTCGCGTTTTCTTGGGACGAGCACCGGAAGTCCTCGAGCTCAGCCCGTTTCCTTCGCTGCAAGTGCATTTCCAGTGGTTTCTGACACCGGACGAGCGTTCGCCACTCGTTGGAAGCTTCGGCCATCTTTTGGACCGTTTTGGGTCGCACCACAGTTCTCCCTCCAACGAGCTCGCTTCCCGACCTATACCTCCGGAAAACGTGTCAGGGAGCATGCCAGGAGTGTGGGTTGAAGTCCTCGGAGCACGAGACCCGAAGATCGAAAGACTTATGACCAATACGGAGCAAAGGGAAGAAACCGTCGGGGGACCGCTTTTTACCCCAGGACGAGAAAACTGAGTCCGGGGCATTCCCGCTCGCGTTTTCTTGGGACGAGCACCGGAAGTCCTCGAGCTCAGCCCGTTTCCTTCGCTGCAAGTGCATTTCCAGTGGTTTCTGACACCGGACGAGCGTTCGCCACTCGTTGGAAGCTTCGGCCATCTTTTGGACCGTTTTGGGTCGCACCACAGTTCTCCCTCCAACGAGCTCGCTTCCCGACCTATACCTCCGGAAAACGTGTCAGGGAGCATGCCAGGAGTGTGGGTTGAAGTCCTCGGAGCACGAGACCCGAAGATCGAAAGACTTATGACCAATACGGAGCAAAGGGAAGAAACCGTCGGGGGACCGCTTTTTACCCCAGGACGAGAAAACTGAGTCCGGGGCATTCCCGCTCGCGTTTTCTTGGGACGAGCACCGGAAGTCCTCGAGCTCAGCCCGTTTCCTTCGCTGCAAGTGCATTTCCAGTGGTTTCTGACACCGGACGAGCGTTCGCCACTCGTTGGAAGCTTCGGCCATCTTTTGGACCGTTTTGGGTCGCACCACAGTTCTCCCTCCAACGAGCTCGCTTCCCGACCTATACCTCCGGAAAACGTGTCAGGGAGCATGCCAGGAGTGTGGGTTGAAGTCCTCGGAGCACGAGACCCGAAGATCGAAAGACTTATGACCAATACGGAGCAAAGGGAAGAAACCGTCGGGGGACCGCTTTTTACCCCAGGACGAGAAAACTGAGTCCGGGGCATTCCCGCTCGCGTTTTCTTGGGACGAGCACCGGAAGTCCTCGAGCTCAACCCGTTTCCTTCGCTGCAAGTGCATTTCCAGTGGTTTCTGACACCGGACGAGCGTTCGCCACTCGTTGGAAGCTTCGGCCATCTTTTGGACCGTTTTGGGTCGCACCACAGTTCTCCCTCCAACGAGCTCGCTTCCCGACCTATACCTCCGGAAAATGTGTCAGGGAGCATGCCAGGAGTGTGGGTTGAAGTCCTCGGAGCACGAGACCCGAAGATCGAAAGACTTATGACCAATACGGAGCAAAGGGAAGAAACCGTCGGGGGACCGCTTTTTACCCCAGGACGAGAAAACTGAGTCCGGGGCATTCCCGCTCGCGTTTTCTTGGGACGAGCACCGGAAGTCCTCGAGCTCAGCCCGTTTCCTTCGCTGCAAGTGCATTTCCAGTGGTTTCTGACACCGGACGAGCGTTCGCCACTCGTTGGAAGCTTCGGCCATCTTTTGGACCGTTTTGGGTCGCACCACAGTTCTCCCTCCAACGAGCTCGCTTCCCGACCTATACCTCCGGAAAACGTGTCAGGGAGCATGCCAGGAGTGTGGGTTGAAGTCCTCGGAGCACGAGACTCGAAGATCGAAAGACTTATGACCAATACGGAGCAAAGGGAAGAAACCGTCGGGGGACCGCTTTTTACCCCAGGACGAGAAAACTGAGTCCGGGGCATTCCCGCTCGCGTTTTCTTGGGACGAGCACCGGAAGTCCTCGAGCTCAGCCCGTTTCCTTCGCTGCAAGTGCATTTCCAGTGGTTTCTGACACCGGACGAGCGTTCGCCACTCGTTGGAAGCTTCGGCCATCTTTTGGACCGTTTTGGGTCGCACCACAGTTCTCCCTCCAACGAGCTCGCTTCCCGACCTATACCTCCGGAAAACGTGTCAGGGAGCATGCCAGGAGTGTGGGTTGAAGTCCTCGGAGCACGAGACCCGAAGATCGAAAGACTTATGACCAATACGGAGCAAAGGGAAGAAACCGTCGGGGGACCGCTTTTTACCCCAGGACGAGAAAACTGAGTCCGGGGCATTCCCGCTCGCGTTTTCTTGGGACGAGCACCGGAAGTCCTCGAGCTCAGCCCGTTTCCTTCGCTGCAAGTGCATTTCCAGTGGTTTCTGACACCGGACGAGCGTTCGCCACTCGTTGGAAGCTTCGGCCATCTTTTGGACCGTTTTGGGTCGCACCACAGTTCTCCCTCCAACGAGCTCGCTTCCCGACCTATACCTCCGGAAAACGTGTCAGGGAGCATGCCAGGAGTGTGGGTTGAAGTCCTCGGAGCACGAGACCCGAAGATCGAAAGACTTATGACCAATACGGAGCAAAGGGAAGAAACCGTCGGGGGACCGCTTTTTACCCCAGGACGAGAAAACTGAGTCCGGGGCATTCCCGCTCGCGTTTTCTTGGGACGAGCACCGGAAGTCCTCGAGCTCAACCCGTTTCCTTCGCTGCAAGTGCATTTCCAGTGGTTTCTGACACCGGACGAGCGTTCGCCACTCGTTGGAAGCTTCGGCCATCTTTTGGACCGTTTTGGGTCGCACCACAGTTCTCCCTCCAACGAGCTCGCTTCCCGACCTATACCTCCGGAAAATGTGTCAGGGAGCATGCCAGGAGTGTGGGTTGAAGTCCTCGGAGCACGAGACCCGAAGATCGAAAGACTTATGACCAATACGGAGCAAAGGGAAGAAACCGTCGGGGGACCGCTTTTTACCCCAGGACGAGAAAACTGAGTCCGGGGCATTCCCGCTCGCGTTTTCTTGGGACGAGCACCGGAAGTCCTCGAGCTCAGCCCGTTTCCTTCGCTGCAAGTGCATTTCCAGTGGTTTCTGACACCGGACGAGCGTTCGCCACTCGTTGGAAGCTTCGGCCATCTTTTGGACCGTTTTGGGTCGCACCACAGTTCTCCCTCCAACGAGCTCGCTTCCCGACCTATACCTCCGGAAAACGTGTCAGGGAGCATGCCAGGAGTGTGGGTTGAAGTCCTCGGAGCACGAGACTCGAAGATCGAAAGACTTATGACCAATACGGAGCAAAGGGAAGAAACCGTCGGGGGACCGCTTTTTACCCCAGGACGAGAAAACTGAGTCCGGGGCATTCCCGCTCGCGTTTTCTTGGGACGAGCACCGGAAGTCCTCGAGCTCAGCCCGTTTCCTTCGCTGCAAGTGCATTTCCAGTGGTTTCTGACACCGGACGAGCGTTCGCCACTCGTTGGAAGCTTCGGCCATCTTTTGGACCGTTTTGGGTCGCACCACAGTTCTCCCTCCAACGAGCTCGCTTCCCGACCTATACCTCCGGAAAACGTGTCAGGGAGCATGCCAGGAGTGTGGGTTGAAGTCCTCGGAGCACGAGACCCGAAGATCGAAAGACTTATGACCAATACGGAGCAAAGGGAAGAAACCGTCGGGGGACCGCTTTTTACCCCAGGACGAGAAAACTGAGTCCGGGGCATTCCCGCTCGCGTTTTCTTGGGACGAGCACCGGAAGTCCTCGAGCTCAGCCCGTTTCCTTCGCTGCAAGTGCATTTCCAGTGGTTTCTGACACCGGACGAGCGTTCGCCACTCGTTGGAAGCTTCGGCCATCTTTTGGACCGTTTTGGGTCGCACCACAGTTCTCCCTCCAACGAGCTCGCTTCCCGACCTATACCTCCGGAAAACGTGTCAGGGAGCATGCCAGGAGTGTGGGTTGAAGTCCTCGGAGCACGAGACCCGAAGATCGAAAGACTTATGACCAATACGGAGCAAAGGGAAGAAACCGTCGGGGGGACCGCTTTTTACCCCAGGACGAGAAAACTGAGTCCGGGGCATTCCCGCTCGCGTTTTCTTGGGACGAGCACCGGAAGTCCTCGAGCTCAGCCCGTTTCCTTCGCTGCAAGTGCATTTCCAGTGGTTTCTGACACCGGACGAGCGTTCGCCACTCGTTGGAAGCTTCGGCCATCTTTTGGACCGTTTTGGGTCGCACCACAGTTCTCCCTCCAACGAGCTCGCTTCCCGACCTATACCTCCGGAAAACGTGTCAGGGAGCATGCCAGGAGTGTGGGTTGAAGTCTTCGGAGCACGACGAAAGACTTATGACCAATACGGAGCAAAGGGAAGAAACCGTCGGGGGACCGCTTTTTACCCCAGGACGAGAAAACTGAGTCCGGGGCATTCCCGCTCGCGTTTTCTTGGGACGAGCACCGGAAGTCCTCGAGCTCAGCCCGTTTCCCTCGCTGCAAGTGCATTTCCAGTGGTTTCTGACACCGGACGAGCGTTCGCCACTCGTTGGAAGCTTCGGCCATCTTTTGGACCGTTTTGGGTCGCACCACAGTTCTCCCTCCAACGAGCTCGCTTCCCGACCTATACCTCCGGAAAACGTGTCAGGGAGCATGCCAGGAGTGTGGGTTGAAGTCCTCGGAGCACGAGACCCGAAGATCGAAAGACTTATGACCAATACGGAGCAAAGGGAAGAAACCGTCGGGGGACCGCTTTTTACCCCAGGACGAGAAAACTGAGTCCGGGGCATTCCCGCTCGCGTTTTCTTGGGACGAGCACCGGAAGTCGTCGAGCTCAGCCCGTTTCCTTCGCTGCAAGTACATTTCCAGTGGTTTCTGACACCGGACGAGCGTTCGCCACTCGTTGGAAGCTTCGGCCATCTTTTGGACCGTTTTGGGTCGCACCACAGTTCTCCCTCCAACGAGCTCGCTTCCCGACCTATACCTCCGGAAAACGTGTCAGGGAGCATGCCAGGAGTGTGGGTTGAAGTCCTCGGAGCACGAGACCCGGAGATCGAAAGACTTATGACCAATACGGAGCAAAGGGAAGAAACCGTCGGGGGACCGCTTTTTACCCCAGGACGAGAAAACTGAGTCCGGGGCATTCCCGCTCGCGTTTTCTTGGGACGAGCACCGGAAGTCCTCGAGCTCAGCCCGTTTCCTTCGCTGCAAGTGCATTTCCAGTGGTTTCTGACACCGGACGAGCGTTCGCCACTCGTTGGAAGCTTCGGCCATCTTTTGGACCGTTTTGGGTCGCACCACAGTTCTCCCTCCAACGAGCTCGCTTCCCGACCTATACCTCCGGAAAACGTGTCAGGGAGCATGCCAGGAGTGTGGGTTGAAGTCCTCGGAGCACGAGACCCGAAGATCGAAAGACTTATGACCAATACAGAGCAAAGGGAAGAAACCGTCGGGGGACCGCTTTTTACCCCAGGACGAGAAAACTGAGTCCGTGGCATTCCCGCTCGCGTTTTCTTGGGACGAGCACCGGAAGTCCTCGAGCTCAGCCCGTTTCCTTCGCTGCAAGTGCATTTCCAGTGGTTTCTGACACCGGACGAGCGTTCGCCACTCGTTGGAAGCTTCGGCCATCTTTTGGACCGTTTTGGGTCGCACCACAGTTCTCCCTCCAACGAGCTCGCTTCCCGACCTATACCTCCGGAAAACGTGTCAGGGAGCATGCCAGGAGTGTGGGTTGAAGTCTTCGGAGCACGACGAAAGACTTATGACCAATACGGAGCAAAGGGAAGAAACCGTCGGGGGACCGCTTTTTACCCCAGGACGAGAAAACTGAGTCCGGGGCATTCCCGCTCGCGTTTTCTTGGGACGAGCACCGGAAGTCCTCGAGCTCAGCCCGTTTCCTTCGCTGCAAGTGCATTTCCAGTGGTTTCTGACACCGGACGAGCGTTCGCCACTCGTTGGAAGCTTCGGCCATCTTTTGAACCGTTTTGGGTCGCACCACAGTTCTCCCTCCAACGAGCTCGCTTCCCGACCTATACCTCCGGAAAACGTGTCAGGGAGCATGCCAGGAGTGTGGGTTGAAGTCCTCGGAGCACGAGACCCGAAGATCGAAAGACTTATGACCAATACGGAGCAAAGGGAAGAAACCGTCGGGGGACCGCTTTTTACCCCAGGACGAGAAAACTGAGTCCGGGGCATTCCCGCTCGCGTTTTCTTGGGACGAGCACCGGAAGTCGTCGAGCTCAGCCCGTTTCCTTCGCTGCAAGTGCATTTCCAGTGGTTTCTGACACCGGACGAGCGTTCGCCACTCGTTGGAAGCTTCGGCCATCTTTTGGACCGTTTTGGGTCGCACCACAGTTCTCCCTCCAACGAGCTCGCTTCCCGACCTATACCTCCGGAAAACGTGTCAGGGAGCATGCCAGGAGTGTGGGTTGAAGTCCTCGGAGCACGAGACCCGAAGATCGAAAGACTTATGACCAATACGGAGCAAAGGGAAGAAACCGTCGGGGGACCGCTTTTTACCCCAGGACGAGAAAACTGAGTCCGGGGCATTCCCGCTCGCGTTTTCTTGGGACGAGCACCGGAAGTCCTCGAGCTCAGCCCGTTTCCTTCGCTGCAAGTGCATTTCCAGTGGTTTCTGACACCGGACGAGCGTTCGCCACTCGTTGGAAGCTTCGGCCATCTTTTGGACCGTTTTGGGTCGCACCACAGTTCTCCCTCCAACGAGCTCGCTTCCCGACCTATACCTCCGGAAAACGTGTCAGGGAGCATGCCAGGAGTGTGGGTTGAGGTCTTCGGAGATGGAGACCCGAAGATCGAAAGACTTATGACCAAAACGGAGCAAAGGGAAGAAACCGTCGGGGGACCGCTTTTTACCCCAGGACGAGAAAACTGAGTCCGGGGCATTCCCGCTCGCGTTTTCTTGGGACGAGCACCGGAAGTCGTCGAGCTCAGCCCGTTTCCTTCGCTGCAAGTACATTTCCAGTGGTTTCTGACACCGGACGAGCGTTCGCCACTCGTTGGAAGCTTCGGCCATCTTTTGGACCGTTTTGGGTCGCACCACAGTTCTCCCTCCAACGAGCTCGCTTCCCGACCTATACCTCCGGAAAACGTGTCAGGGAGCATGCCAGGAGTGTGGGTTGAAGTCCTCGGAGCACGAGACCCGAAGATCGAAAGACTTATGACCAATACGGAGCAAAGGGAAGAAACCGTCGGGGGACCGCTTTTTACCCCAGGACGAGAAAACTGAGTCCGGGGCATTCCCGCTCGCGTTTTCTTGGGACGAGCACCGGAAGTCCTCGAGCTCAGCCCGTTTCCTTCGCTGCAAGTGCATTTCCAGTGGTTTCTGACACCGGACGAGCGTTCGCCACTCGTTGGAAGCTTCGGCCATCTTTTGGACCGTTTTGGGTCGCACCACAGTTCTCCCTCCAACGAGCTCGCTTCCCGACCTATACCTCCGGAAAACGTGTCAGGGAGCATGCCAGGAGTGTGGGTTGAAGTCCTCGGAGCACGAGACCCGAAGATCGAAAGACTTATGACCAATACGGAGCAAAGGGAAGAAACCGTCGGGAGACCGCTTTTTACCCCAGGACGAGAAAACTGAGTCCGGGGCATTCCCGCTCGCGTTTTCTTGGGACGAGCACCGGAAGTCCTCGAGCTCCGCCCGTTTCCCTCGCTGCAAGTGCATTTCCAGTGGTTTCTGACACCGGACGAGCGTTCGCCACTCGTTGGAAGCTTCGGCCATCTTTTGGACCGTTTTGGGTCGCACCACAGTTCTCCCTCCAACGAGCTCGCTTCCCGACCTATACCTCCGGAAAACGTGTCAGGGAGCATGCCAGGAGTGTGGGTTGAAGTCCTCGGAGCACGAGACCCGAAGATCGAAAGACTTATGACCAATACGGAGCAAAGGGAAGAAACCGTCGGGGGACCGCTTTTTACCCCAGGACGAGAAAACTGAGTCCGGGGCATTCCCGCTCGCGTTTTCTTGGGACGAGCACCGGAAGTCCTCGAGCTCAGCCCGTTTCCTTCGCTGCAAGTGCATTTCCAGTGGTTTCTGACACCGGACGAGCGTTCGCCACTCGTTGGACGCTTCGGCCATCTTTTGGACCGTTTTGGGTCGCACCACAGTTCTCCCTCCAACGAGCTCGCTTCCCGACCTATACCTCCGGAAAACGTGTCAGGGAGCATGCCAGGAGTGTGGGTTGAAGTCCTCGGAGCACGAGACCCGAAGATCGAAAGACTTATGACCAATACGGAGCAAAGGGAAGAAACCGTCGGGGGACCGCTTTTTACCCCAGGACGAGAAAACGGAGTCCGGGGCATTCCCGCTCGCGTTTTCTTGGGACGAGCACCGGAAGTCCTCGAGCTCAGCCCGTTTCCTTCGCTGCAAGTGCATTTCCAGTGGTTTCTGACACCGGACGAGCGTTCGCCACTCGTTGGAAGCTTCGGCCATCTTTTGGACCGTTTTGGGTCGCACCACAGTTCTCCCTCCAACGAGCTCGCTTCCCGACCTATACCTCCGGAAAACGTGTCAGGGAGCATGCCAGGAGTGTGGGTTGAAGTCCTCGGAGCACGAGACCCGAAGATCGAAAGACTTATGACCAATACGGAGCAAAGGGAAGAAACCGTCGGGGGACCGCTTTTTACCCCAGGACGAGAAAACTGAGTCCGGGGCATTCCCGCTCGCGTTTTCTTGGGACGAGCACCGGAAGTCCTCGAGCTCAGCCCGTTTCCCTCGCTGCAAGTGCATTTCCAGTGGTTTCTGACACCGGACGAGCGTTCGCCACTCGTTGGAAGCTTCGGCCATCTTTTGGACCGTTTTGGGTCGCACCACAGTTCTCCCTCCAACGAGCTCGCTTCCCGACCTATACCTCCGGAAAACGTGTCAGGGAGCATGCCAGGAGTCTGGGTTGAAGTCCTCGGAGCACGAGACCCGAAGATCGAAAGACTTATGACCAATACGGAGCAAAGGGAAGAAACCGTCGGGGGACCGCTTTTTACCCCAGGACGAGAAAACTGAGTCCGGGGCATTCCCGCTCGCGTTTTCTTGGGACGAGCACCGGAAGTCGTCGAGCTCAGCCCGTTTCCTTCGCTGCAAGTGCATTTCCAGTGGTTTCTGACACCGGACGAGCGTTCGCCACTCGTTGGAAGCTTCGGCCATCTTTTGGACCGTTTTGGGTCGCACCACAGTTCTCCCTCCAACGAGCTCGCTTCCCGACCTATACCTCCGGAAAACGTGTCAGGGAGCATGCCAGGAGTGTGGGTTGAAGTCCTCGGAGCACGAGACCCGAAGATCGAAAGACTTATGACCAATACGGAGCAAAGGGAAGAAACCGTCGGGGGACCGCTTTTTACCCCAGGACGAGAAAACTGAGTCCGGGGCATTCCCGCTCGCGTTTTCTTGGGACGAGCACCGGAAGTCCTCGAGCTCAGCCCGTTTCCTTCGCTGCAAGTGCATTTCCAGTGGTTTCTGACACCGGACGAGCGTTCGCCACTCGTTGGAAGCTTCGGCCATCTTTTGGACCGTTTTGGGTCGCACCACAGTTCTCCCTCCAACGAGCTCGCTTCCCGACCTATACCTCCGGAAAACGTGTCAGGGAGCATGCCAGGAGTGTGGGTTGAGGTCTTCGGAGATGGAGACCCGAAGATCGAAAGACTTATGACCAAAACGGAGCAAAGGGAAGAAACCGTCGGGGGACCGCTTTTTACCCCAGGACGAGAAAACTGAGTCCGGGGCATTCCCGCTCGCGTTTTCTTGGGACGAGCACCGGAAGTCGTCGAGCTCAGCCCGTTTCCTTCGCTGCAAGTACATTTCCAGTGGTTTCTGACACCGGACGAGCGTTCGCCACTCGTTGGAAGCTTCGGCCATCTTTTGGACCGTTTTGGGTCGCACCACAGTTCTCCCTCCAACGAGCTCGCTTCCCGACCTATACCTCCGGAAAACGTGTCAGGGAGCATGCCAGGAGTGTGGGTTGAAGTCCTCGGAGCACGAGACCCGGAGATCGAAAGACTTATGACCAATACGGAGCAAAGGGAAGAAACCGTCGGGGGACCGCTTTTTACCCCAGGACGAGAAAACTGAGTCCGGGGCATTCCCGCTCGCGTTTTCTTGGGACGAGCACCGGAAGTCCTCGAGCTCAGCCCGTTTCCTTCGCTGCAAGTGCATTTCCAGTGGTTTCTGACACCGGACGAGCGTTCGCCACTCGTTGGAAGCTTCGGCCATCTTTTGGACCGTTTTGGGTCGCACCACAGTTCTCCCTCCAACGAGCTCGCTTCCCGACCTATACCTCCGGAAAACGTGTCAGGGAGCATGCCAGGAGTGTGGGTTGAAGTCCTCGGAGCACGAGACCCGAAGATCGAAAGACTTATGACCAATACGGAGCAAAGGGAAGAAACCGTCGGGGGACCGCTTTTTACCCCAGGACGAGAAAACTGAGTCCGGGGCATTCCCGCTCGCGTTTTCTTGGGACGAGCACCGGAAGTCCTCGAGCTCAGCCCGTTTCCTTCGCTGCAAGTGCATTTCCAGTGGTTTCTGACACCGGACGAGCGTTCGCCACTCGTTGGAAGCTTCGGCCATCTTTTGGACCGTTTTGGGTCGCACCACAGTTCTCCCTCCAACGAGCTCGCTTCCCGACCTATACCTCCGGAAAACGTGTCAGGGAGCATGCCAGGAGTGTGGGTTGAAGTCCTCGGAGCACGAGACCCGAAGATCGAAAGACTTATGACCAATACGGAGCAAAGGGAAGAAACCGTCGGGAGACCGCTTTTTACCCCAGGACGAGAAAACTGAGTCCGGGGCATTCCCGCTCGCGTTTTCTTGGGACGAGCACCGGAAGTCCTCGAGCTCCGCCCGTTTCCCTCGCTGCAAGTGCATTTCCAGTGGTTTCTGACACCGGACGAGCGTTCGCCACTCGTTGGAAGCTTCGGCCATCTTTTGGACCGTTTTGGGTCGCACCACAGTTCTCCCTCCAACGAGCTCGCTTCCCGACCTATACCTCCGGAAAACGTGTCAGGGAGCATGCCAGGAGTGTGGGTTGAAGTCCTCGGAGCACGAGACCCGGAGATCGAAAGACTTATGACCAATACGGAGCAAAGGGAAGAAACCGTCGGGGGACCGCTTTTTACCCCAGGACGAGAAAACTGAGTCCGGGGCATTACCGCTCGCGTTTTCTTGGGACGAGCACCGGAAGTCCTCGAGCTCAGCCCGTTTCCTTCGCTGCAAGTGCATTTCCAGTGGTTTCTGACACCGGACGAGCGTTCGCCACTCGTTGGAAGCTTCGGCCATCTTTTGGACCGTTTTGGGTCGCACCACAGTTCTCCCTCCAACGAGCTCGCTTCCCGACCTATACCTCCGGAAAACGTGTCAGGGAGCATGCCAGGAGTGTGGGTTGAAGTCCTCGGAGCACGAGACCCGAAGATCGAAAGACTTATGACCAATACGGAGCAAAGGGAAGAAACCGTCGGGGGACCGCTTTTTACCCCAGGACGAGAAAACTGAGTCCGGGGCATTCCCGCTCGCGTTTTCTTGGGACGAGCACCGGAAGTCCTCGAGCTCAGCCCGTTTCCCTCGCTGCAAGTGCATTTCCAGTGGTTTCTGACACCGGACGAGCGTTCGCCACTCGTTGGAAGCTTCGGCCATCTTTTGGACCGTTTTGGGTCGCACCACAGTTCTCCCTCCAACGAGCTCGCTTCCCGACCTATACCTCCGGAAAACGTGTCAGGGAGCATGCCAGGAGTGTGGGTTGAAGTCCTCGGAGCACGAGACCCGAAGATCGAAAGACTTATGACCAATACGGAGCAAAGGGAAGAAACCGTCGGAGGACCGCTTTTTACCCCAGGACGAGAAAACTGAGTCCGGGGCATTCCCGCTCGCGTTTTCTTGGGACGAGCACCGGAAGTCCTCGAGCTCAGCCCGTTTCCTTCGCTGCAAGTGCATTTCCAGTGGTTTCTGACACCGGACGAGCGTTCGCCACTCGTTGGAAGCTTCGGCCATCTTTTGGACCGTTTTGGGTCGCACCACAGTTCTCCCTCCAACGAGCTCGCTTCCCGACCTATACCTCCGGAAAACGTGTCAGGGAGCATGCCAGGAGTGTGGGTTGAAGTCCTCGGAGCACGGGACCCGAAGATCGAAAGACTGATGACCAATACGGAGCAAAGGGAAGAAACCGTCGGGGGACCGCTTTTTACCCCAGGACGAGAAAACTGAGTCCGGGGCATTCCCGCTCGCGTTTTCTTGGGACGAGCACCGGAAGTCCTCGAGCTCAGCCCGTTTCCTTCGCTGCAAGTGCATTTCCAGTGGTTTCTGACACCGGACGAGCGTTCGCCACTCGTTGGAAGCTTCGGCCATCTTTTGGACCGTTTTGGGTCGCACCACAGTTCTCCCTCCAACGAGCTCGCTTCCCGACCTATACCTCCGGAAAACGTGTCAGGGAGCATGCCAGGAGTGTGGGTTGAAGTCCTCGGAGCACGAGACCCGAAGATCGAAAGACTTATGACCAATACGGAGCAAAGGGAAGAAACCGTCGGGGGACCGCTTTTTACCCCAGGACGAGAAAACTGAGTCCGGGGCATTCCCGCTCGCGTTTTCTTGGGACGAGCACCGGAAGTCCTCGAGCTCAGCCCGTTTCCTTCGCTGCAAGTGCATTTCCAGTGGTTTCTGACACCGGACGAGCGTTCGCCACTCGTTGGAAGCTTCGACCATCTTTTGGACCGTTTTGGGTCGCACCACAGTTCTCCCTCCAACGAGCTCGCTTCCCGACCTATACCTCCGGAAAACGTGTCAGGGAGCATGCCAGGAGTGTGGGTTGAAGTCCTCGGAGCACGAGACCCGAAGATCGAAAGACTTATGACCAATACGGAGCAAAGGGAAGAAACCGTCGGGGGACCGCTTTTTACCCCAGGACGAGAAAACTGAGTCCGGGGCATTCCCGCTCGCGTTTTCTTGGGACGAGCACCGGAAGTCCTCGAGCTCAGCCCGTTTCCTTCGCTGCAAGTGCATTTCCAGTGGTTTCTGACACCGGACGAGCGTTCGCCACTCGTTGGAAGCTTCGGCCATCTTTTGGACCGTTTTGGGTCGCACCACAGTTCTCCCTCCAACGAGCTCGCTTCCCGACCTATACCTCCGGAAAACGTGTCAGGGAGCATGCCAGGAGTGTGGGTTGAAGTCCTCGGAGCACGGGACCCGAAGATCGAAAGACTTATGACCAATACGGAGCAAAGGGAAGAAACCGTCGGGGGACCGCTTTTTACCCCAGGACGAGAAAACTGAGTCCGGGGCATTCCCGCTCGCGTTTTCTTGGGACGAGCACCGGAAGTCCTCGAGCTCAGCCCGTTTCCTTCGCTGCAAGTGCATTTCCAGTGGTTTCTGACACCGGACGAGCGTTCGCCACTCGTTGGAAGCTTCGGCCATCTTTTGGACCGTTTTGGGTCGCACCACAGTTCTCCCTCCAACGAGCTCGCTTCCCGACCTATACCTCCGGAAAACGTGTCAGGGAGCATGCCAGGAGTGTGGGTTGAAGTCCTCGGAGCACGGGACCCGAAGATCGAAAGACTTATGACCAATACGGAGCAAAGGGAAGAAACCGTCGGGGGACCGCTTTTTACCCCAGGACGAGAAAACTGAGTCCGGGGCATTCCCGCTCGCGTTTTCTTGGGACGAGCACCGGAAGTCCTCGAGCTCAGCCCGTTTCCTTCGCTGCAAGTGCATTTCCAGTGGTTTCTAACATCGGACGAGCGTTCGCCACTCGTTGGAAGCTTCGGCCATCTTTTGGACCGTTTTGGGTCGCACCACAGTTCTCCCTCCAACGAGCTCGCTTCCCGACCTATACCTCCGGAAAACGTGTCAGGGAGCATGCCAGGAGTGTGGGTTGAAGTCCTCGGAGCACGAGACCCGAAGATCGAAAGACTTATGACCAATACGGAGCAAAGGGAAGAAACCGTCGGGGGACCGCTTTTTACCCCAGGACGAGAAAACTGAGTCCGGGGCATTCCCGCTCGCGTTTTCTTGGGACGAGCACCGGAAGTCCTCGAGCTCAGCCCGTTTCCTTCGCTGCAAGTGCATTTCCAGTGGTTTCTGACACCGGACGAGCGTTCGCCACTCGTTGGAAGCTTCGGCCATCTTTTGGACCGTTTTGGGTCGCACCACAGTTCTCCCTCCAACGAGCTCGCTTCCCGACCTATACCTCCGGAAAACGTGTCAGGGAGCATGCCAGGAGTGTGGGTTGAAGTCCTCGGAGCACGGGACCCGAAGATCGAAAGACTTATGACCAATACGGAGCAAAGGGAAGAAACCGTCGGGGGACCGCTTTTTACCCCAGGACGAGAAAACTGAGTCCGGGGCATTCCCGCTCGCGTTTTCTTGGGACGAGCACCGGAAGTCCTCGAGCTCAGCCCGTTTCCTTCGCTGCAAGTGCATTTCCAGTGGTTTCTGACACCGGACGAGCGTTCGCCACTCGTTGGAAGCTTCGGCCATCTTTTGGACCGTTTTGGGTCGCACCACAGTTCTCCCTCCAACGAGCTCGCTTCCCGACCTATACCTCCGGAAAACGTGTCAGGGAGCATGCCAGGAGTGTGGGTTGAAGTCCTCGGAGCACGGGACCCGAAGATCGAAAGACTTATGACCAATACGGAGCAAAGGGAAGAAACCGTCGGGGGACCGCTTTTTACCCCAGGACGAGAAAACTGAGTCCGGGGCATTCCCGCTCGCGTTTTCTTGGGACGAGCACCGGAAGTCCTCGAGCTCAGCCCGTTTCCTTCGCTGCAAGTGCATTTCCAGTGGTTTCTGACACCGGACGAGCGTTCGCCACTCGTTGGAAGCTTCGGCCATCTTTTGGACCGTTTTGGGTCGCACCACAGTTCTCCCTCCAACGAGCTCGCTTCCCGACCTATACCTCCGGAAAACGTGTCAGGGAGCATGCCAGGAGTGTGGGTTGAAGTCCTCGGAGCACGAGACCCGAAGATCGAAAGACTTATGACCAATACGGAGCAAAGGGAAGAAACCGTCGGGGGACCGCTTTTTACCCCAGGACGAGAAAACTGAGTCCGGGGCATTCCCGCTCGCGTTTTCTTGGGACGAGCACCGGAAGTCCTCGAGCTCAGCCCGTTTCCTTCGCTGCAAGTGCATTTCCAGTGGTTTCTGACACCGGACGAGCGTTCGCCACTCGTTGGAAGCTTCGACCATCTTTTGGACCGTTTTGGGTCGCACCACAGTTCTCCCTCCAACGAGCTCGCTTCCCGACCTATACCTCCGGAAAACGTGTCAGGGAGCATGCCAGGAGTGTGGGTTGAAGTCCTCGGAGCACGAGACCCGAAGATCGAAAGACTTATGACCAATACGGAGCAAAGGGAAGAAACCGTCGGGGGACCGCTTTTTACCCCAGGACGAGAAAACTGAGTCCGGGGCATTCCCGCTCGCGTTTTCTTGGGACGAGCACCGGAAGTCCTCGAGCTCAGCCCGTTTCCTTCGCTGCAAGTGCATTTCCAGTGGTTTCTGACACCGGACGAGCGTTCGCCACTCGTTGGAAGCTTCGGCCATCTTTTGGACCGTTTTGGGTCGCACCACAGTTCTCCCTCCAACGAGCTCGCTTCCCGACCTATACCTCCGGAAAACGTGTCAGGGAGCATGCCAGGAGTGTGGGTTGAAGTCCTCGGAGCACGAGACCCGAAGATCGAAAGACTTATGACCAATACGAAGCAAAGGGAAGAAACCGTCGGGGGACCGCTTTTTACCCCAGGACGAGAAAACTGAGTCCGGGGCATTCCCGCTCGCGTTTTCTTGGGACGAGCACCGGAAGTCCTCGAGCTCAGCCCGTTTCCTTCGCTACAAGTGCATTTCCAGTGGTTTCTGACACCGGACGAGCGTTCGCCACTCGTTGGAAGCTTCGGCCATCTTTTGGACCGTTTTGGGTCGCACCACAGTTCTCCCTCCAACGAGCTCGCTTCCCGACCTATACCTCCGGAAAACGTGTCAGGGAGCATGCCAGGAGTGTGGGTTGAAGTCCTCGGAGCACGGGACCCGAAGATCGAAAGACTTATGACCAATACGGAGCAAAGGGAAGAAACCGTCGGGGGACCGCTTTTTACCCCAGGACGAGAAAACTGAGTCCGGGGCATTCCCGCTCGCGTTTTCTTGGGACGAGCACCGGAAGTCCTCGAGCTCAGCCCGTTTCCTTCGCTGCAAGTGCATTTCCAGTGGTTTCTGACACCGGACGAGCGTTCGCCACTTGTTGGAAGCTTCGGCCATCTTTTGGACCGTTTTGGGTCGCACCACAGTTCTCCCTCCAACGAGCTCGCTTCCCGACCTATACCTCCGGAAAACGTGTCAGGGAGCATGCCAGGAGTGTGGGTTGAAGTCCTCGGAGCACGGGACCCGAAGATCGAAAGACTTATGACCAATACGGAGCAAAGGGAAGAAACCGTCGGGGGACCGCTTTTTACCCCAGGACGAGAAAACTGAGTCCGGGGCATTCCCGCTCGCGTTTTCTTGGGACGAGCACCGGAAGTCCTCGAGCTCAGCCCGTTTCCTTCGCTGCAAGTGCATTTCCAGTGGTTTCTGACACCGGACGAGCATTCGCCACTCGTTGGAAGCTTCGGCCATCTTTTGGACCGTTTTGGGTCGCACCACAGTTCTCCCTCCAACGAGCTCGCTTCCCTACCTATACCTCCGGAAAACGTGTCAGGGAGCATGCCAGGAGTGTGGGTTGAAGTCCTCGGAGCACGGGACCCGAAGATCGAAAGACTTATGACCAATACGGAGCAAAGGGAAGAAACCGTCGGGGGACCGCTTTTTACCCCAGGACGAGAAAACTGAGTCCGGGGCATTCCCGCTCGCGTTTTCTTGGGACGAGCACCGGAAGTCCTCGAGCTCAGCCCGTTTCCTTCGCTGCAAGTGCATTTCCAGTGGTTTCTGACACCGGACGAGCGTTCGGCACTCGTTGGAAGCTTCGGCCATCTTTTGGACCGTTTTGGGTCGCACCACAGTTCTCCCTCCAACGAGCTCGCTTCCCGACCTATACCTCCGGAAAACGTGTCAGGGAGCATGCCAGGAGTGTGGGTTGAAGTCCTCGGAGCACGGGACCCGAAGATCGAAAGACTTATGACCAATACGGAGCAAAGGGAAGAAACCGTCGGGGGACCGCTTTTTACCCCAGGACGAGAAAACTGAGTCCGGGGCATTCCCGCTCGCGTTTTCTTGGGACGAGCACCGGAAGTCCTCGAGCTCAGCCCGTTTCCTTCGCTGCAAGTGCATTTCCAGTGGTTTCTGACACCGGACGAGCGTTCGCCACTCGTTGGAAGCTTCGGCCATCTTTTGGACCGTTTTGGGTCGCACCACAGTTCTCCCTCCAACGAGCTCGCTTCCCGACCTATACCTCCGGAAAACGTGTCAGGGAGCATGCCAGGAGTGTGGGTTGAAGTCCTCGGAGCACGAGACCCGAAGATCGAAAGACTTATGACCAATACGGAGCAAAGGGAAGAAACCGTCGGGGGACCGCTTTTTACCCCAGGACGAGAAAACTGAGTCCGGGGCATTCCCGCTCGCGTTTTCTTGGGACGAGCACCGGAAGTCCTCGAGCTCAGCCCGTTTCCTTCGCTGCAAGTGCATTTCCAGTGGTTTCTGACACCGGACGAGCGTTCGCCACTCGTTGGAAGCTTCGGCCATCTTTTGGACCGTTTTGGGTCGCACCACAGTTCTCCCTCCAACGAGCTCGCTTCCCGACCTATACCTCCGGAAAACGTGTCAGGGAGCATGCCAGGAGTGTGGGTTGAAGTCCTCGGAGCACGGGACCCGAAGATCGAAAGACTTATGACCAATACGGAGCAAAGGGAAGAAACCGTCGGGGGACCGCTTTTTACCCCAGGACGAGAAAACTGAGTCCGGGGCATTCCCGCTCGCGTTTTCTTGGGACGAGCACCGGAAGTCCTCGAGCTCAGCCCGTTTCCTTCGCTGCAAGTGCATTTCCAGTGGTTTCTGACACCGGACGAGCGTTCGCCACTCGTTGGAAGCTTCGGCCATCTTTTGGACCGTTTTGGGTCGCACCACAGTTCTCCCTCCAACGAGCTCGCTTCCCGACCTATACCTCCGGAAAACGTGTCAGGGAGCATGCCAGGAGTGTGGGTTGAAGTCCTCGGAGCACGGGACCCGAAGATCGAAAGACTTATGACCAATACGGAGCAAAGGGAAGAAACCGTCGGGGGACCGCTTTTTACCCCAGGACGAGAAAACTGAGTCCGGGGCATTCCCGCTCGCGTTTTCTTGGGACGAGCACCGGAAGTCCTCGAGCTCAGCCCGTTTCCTTCGCTGCAAGTGCATTTCCAGTGGTTTCTAACATCGGACGAGCGTTCGCCACTCGTTGGAAGCTTCGGCCATCTTTTGGACCGTTTTGGGTCGCACCACAGTTCTCCCTCCAACGAGCTCACTTCCCGACCTATACCTCCGGAAAACGTGTCAGGGAGCATGCCAGGAGTGTGGGTTGAAGTCCTCGGAGCACGGGACCCGAAGATCGAAAGACTTATGACCAATACGGAGCAAAGGGAAGAAACCGTCGGGGGACCGCTTTTTACCCCAGGACGAGAAAACTGAGTCCGGGGCATTCCCGCTCGCGTTTTCTTGGGACGAGCACCGGAAGTCCTCGAGCTCAGCCCGTTTCCTTCGCTGCAAGTGCATTTCCAGTGGTTTCTGACACCGGACGAGCGTTCGCCACTCGTTGGAAGCTTCGGCCATCTTTTGGACCGTTTTGGGTCGCACCACAGTTCTCCCTCCAACGAGCTCGCTTCCCGACCTATACCTCCGGAAAACGTGTCAGGGAGCATGCCAGGAGTGTGGGTTGAAGTCCTCGGAGCACGAGACCCGAAGATCGAAAGACTTATGACCAATACGGAGCAAAGGGAAGAAACCGTCGGGGGACCGCTTTTTACCCCAGGACGAGAAAACTGAGTCCGGGGCATTCCCGCTCGCGTTTTCTTGGGACGAGCACCGGAAGTCCTCGAGCTCAGCCCGTTTCCTTCGCTGCAAGTGCATTTCCAGTGGTTTCTGACACCGGACGAGCGTTCGCCACTCGTTGGAAGCTTCGACCATCTTTTGGACCGTTTTGGGTCGCACCACAGTTCTCCCTCCAACGAGCTCGCTTCCCGACCTATACCTCCGGAAAACGTGTCAGGGAGCATGCCAGGAGTGTGGGTTGAAGTCCTCGGAGCACGAGACCCGAAGATCGAAAGACTTATGACCAATACGGAGCAAAGGGAAGAAACCGTCGGGGGACCGCTTTTTACCCCAGGACGAGAAAACTGAGTCCGGGGCATTCCCGCTCGCGTTTTCTTGGGACGAGCACCGGAAGTCCTCGAGCTCAGCCCGTTTCCTTCGCTGCAAGTGCATTTCCAGTGGTTTCTGACACCGGACGAGCGTTCGCCACTCGTTGGAAGCTTCGGCCATCTTTTGGACCGTTTTGGGTCGCACCACAGTTCTCCCTCCAACGAGCTCGCTTCCCGACCTATACCTCCGGAAAACGTGTCAGGGAGCATGCCAGGAGTGTGGGTTGAAGTCCTCGGAGCACGAGACCCGAAGATCGAAAGACTTATGACCAATACGGAGCAAAGGGAAGAAACCGTCGGGGGACCGCTTTTTACCCCAGGACGAGAAAACTGAGTCCGGGGCATTCCCGCTCGCGTTTTCTTGGGACGAGCACCGGAAGTCCTCGAGCTCAGCCCGTTTCCTTCGCTACAAGTGCATTTCCAGTGGTTTCTGACACCGGACGAGCGTTCGCCACTCGTTGGAAGCTTCGGCCATCTTTTGGACCGTTTTGGGTCGCACCACAGTTCTCCCTCCAACGAGCTCGCTTCCCGACCTATACCTCCGGAAAACGTGTCAGGGAGCATGCCAGGAGTGTGGGTTGAAGTCCTCGGAGCACGGGACCCGAAGATCGAAAGACTTATGACCAATACGGAGCAAAGGGAAGAAACCGTCGGGGGACCGCTTTTTACCCCAGGACGAGAAAACTGAGTCCGGGGCATTCCCGCTCGCGTTTTCTTGGGACGAGCACCGGAAGTCCTCGAGCTCAGCCCGTTTCCTTCGCTGCAAGTGCATTTCCAGTGGTTTCTGACACCGGACGAGCGTTCGCCACTTGTTGGAAGCTTCGGCCATCTTTTGGACCGTTTTGGGTCGCACCACAGTTCTCCCTCCAACGAGCTCGCTTCCCGACCTATACCTCCGGAAAACGTGTCAGGGAGCATGCCAGGAGTGTGGGTTGAAGTCCTCGGAGCACGGGACCCGAAGATCGAAAGACTTATGACCAATACGGAGCAAAGGGAAGAAACCGTCGGGGGACCGCTTTTTACCCCAGGACGAGAAAACTGAGTCCGGGGCATTCCCGCTCGCGTTTTCTTGGGACGAGCACCGGAAGTCCTCGAGCTCAGCCCGTTTCCTTCGCTGCAAGTGCATTTCCAGTGGTTTCTGACACCGGACGAGCATTCGCCACTCGTTGGAAGCTTCGGCCATCTTTTGGACCGTTTTGGGTCGCACCACAGTTCTCCCTCCAACGAGCTCGCTTCCCTACCTATACCTCCGGAAAACGTGTCAGGGAGCATGCCAGGAGTGTGGGTTGAAGTCCTCGGAGCACGGGACCCGAAGATCGAAAGACTTATGACCAATACGGAGCAAAGGGAAGAAACCGTCGGGGGACCGCTTTTTACCCCAGGACGAGAAAACTGAGTCCGGGGCATTCCCGCTCGCGTTTTCTTGGGACGAGCACCGGAAGTCCTCGAGCTCAGCCCGTTTCCTTCGCTGCAAGTGCATTTCCAGTGGTTTCTGACACCGGACGAGCGTTCGGCACTCGTTGGAAGCTTCGGCCATCTTTTGGACCGTTTTGGGTCGCACCACAGTTCTCCCTCCAACGAGCTCGCTTCCCGACCTATACCTCCGGAAAACGTGTCAGGGAGCATGCCAGGAGTGTGGGTTGAAGTCCTCGGAGCACGGGACCCGAAGATCGAAAGACTTATGACCAATACGGAGCAAAGGGAAGAAACCGTCGGGGGACCGCTTTTTACCCCAGGACGAGAAAACTGAGTCCGGGGCATTCCCGCTCGCGTTTTCTTGGGACGAGCACCGGAAGTCCTCGAGCTCAGCCCGTTTCCTTCGCTGCAAGTGCATTTCCAGTGGTTTCTGACACCGGACGAGCGTTCGCCACTCGTTGGAAGCTTCGGCCATCTTTTGGACCGTTTTGGGTCGCACCACAGTTCTCCCTCCAACGAGCTCGCTTCCCGACCTATACCTCCGGAAAACGTGTCAGGGAGCATGCCAGGAGTGTGGGTTGAAGTCCTCGGAGCACGAGACCCGAAGATCGAAAGACTTATGACCAATACGGAGCAAAGGGAAGAAACCGTCGGGGGACCGCTTTTTACCCCAGGACGAGAAAACTGAGTCCGGGGCATTCCCGCTCGCGTTTTCTTGGGACGAGCACCGGAAGTCCTCGAGCTCAGCCCGTTTCCTTCGCTGCAAGTGCATTTCCAGTGGTTTCTGACACCGGACGAGCGTTCGCCACTCGTTGGAAGCTTCGGCCATCTTTTGGACCGTTTTGGGTCGCACCACAGTTCTCCCTCCAACGAGCTCGCTTCCCGACCTATACCTCCGGAAAACGTGTCAGGGAGCATGCCAGGAGTGTGGGTTGAAGTCCTCGGAGCACGGGACCCGAAGATCGAAAGACTTATGACCAATACGGAGCAAAGGGAAGAAACCGTCGGGGGACCGCTTTTTACCCCAGGACGAGAAAACTGAGTCCGGGGCATTCCCGCTCGCGTTTTCTTGGGACGAGCACCGGAAGTCCTCGAGCTCAGCCCGTTTCCTTCGCTGCAAGTGCATTTCCAGTGGTTTCTGACACCGGACGAGCGTTCGCCACTCGTTGGAAGCTTCGGCCATCTTTTGGACCGTTTTGGGTCGCACCACAGTTCTCCCTCCAACGAGCTCGCTTCCCGACCTATACCTCCGGAAAACGTGTCAGGGAGCATGCCAGGAGTGTGGGTTGAAGTCCTCGGAGCACGGGACCCGAAGATCGAAAGACTTATGACCAATACGGAGCAAAGGGAAGAAACCGTCGGGGGACCGCTTTTTACCCCAGGACGAGAAAACTGAGTCCGGGGCATTCCCGCTCGCGTTTTCTTGGGACGAGCACCGGAAGTCCTCGAGCTCAGCCCGTTTCCTTCGCTGCAAGTGCATTTCCAGTGGTTTCTAACATCGGACGAGCGTTCGCCACTCGTTGGAAGCTTCGGCCATCTTTTGGACCGTTTTGGGTCGCACCACAGTTCTCCCTCCAACGAGCTCGCTTCCCGACCTATACCTCCGGAAAACGTGTCAGGGAGCATGCCAGGAGTGTGGGTTGAAGTCCTCGGAGCACGAGACCCGAAGATCGAAAGACTTATGACCAATACGGAGCAAAGGGAAGAAACCGTCGGGGGACCGCTTTTTACCCCAGGACGAGAAAACTGAGTCCGGGGCATTCCCGCTCGCGTTTTCTTGGGACGAGCACCGGAAGTCCTCGAGCTCAGCCCGTTTCCTTCGCTGCAAGTGCATTTCCAGTGGTTTCTGACACCGGACGAGCGTTCGCCACTCGTTGGAAGCTTCGGCCATCTTTTGGACCGTTTTGGGTCGCACCACAGTTCTCCCTCCAACGAGCTCGCTTCCCGACCTATACCTCCGGAAAACGTGTCAGGGAGCATGCCAGGAGTGTGGGTTGAAGTCCTCGGAGCACGGGACCCGAAGATCGAAAGACTTATGACCAATACGGAGCAAAGGGAAGAAACCGTCGGGGGACCGCTTTTTACCCCAGGACGAGAAAACTGAGTCCGGGGCATTCCCGCTCGCGTTTTCTTGGGACGAGCACCGGAAGTCCTCGAGCTCAGCCCGTTTCCTTCGCTGCAAGTGCATTTCCAGTGGTTTCTGACACCGGACGAGCGTTCGCCACTCGTTGGAAGCTTCGGCCATCTTTTGGACCGTTTTGGGTCGCACCACAGTTCTCCCTCCAACGAGCTCGCTTCCCGACCTATACCTCCGGAAAACGTGTCAGGGAGCATGCCAGGAGTGTGGGTTGAAGTCCTCGGAGCACGAGACCCGAAGATCGAAAGACTTATGACCAATACGGAGCAAAGGGAAGAAACCGTCGGGGGACCGCTTTTTACCCCAGGACGAGAAAACTGAGTCCGGGGCATTCCCGCTCGCGTTTTCTTGGGACGAGCACCGGAAGTCCTCGAGCTCAGCCCGTTTCCTTCGCTGCAAGTGCATTTCCAGTGGTTTCTGACACCGGACGAGCGTTCGCCACTCGTTGGAAGCTTCGGCCATCTTTTGGACCGTTTTGGGTCGCACCACAGTTCTCCCTCCAACGAGCTCGCTTCCCGACCTATACCTCCGGAAAACGTGTCAGGGAGCATGCCAGGAGTGTGGGTTGAAGTCCTCGGAGCACGAGACCCGAAGATCGAAAGACTTATGACCAATACGGAGCAAAGGGAAGAAACCGTCGGGGGACCGCTTTTTACCCCAGGACGAGAAAACTGAGTCCGGGGCATTCCCGCTCGCGTTTTCTTGGGACGAGCACCGGAAGTCCTCGAGCTCAGCCCGTTTCCTTCGCTGCAAGTGCATTTCCAGTGGTTTCTGACACCGGACGAGCGTTCGCCACTCGTTGGAAGCTTCGGCCATCTTTTGGACCGTTTTGGGTCGCACCACAGTTCTCCCTCCAACGAGCTCGCTTCCCGACCTATACCTCCGGAAAACGTGTCAGGGAGCATGCCAGGAGTGTGGGTTGAAGTCCTCGGAGCACGAGACCCGAAGATCGAAAGACTTATGACCAATACGGAGCAAAGGGAAGAAACCGTCGGGGGACCGCTTTTTACCCCAGGACGAGAAAACTGAGTCCGGGGCATTCCCGCTCGCGTTTTCTTGGGACGAGCACCGGAAGTCCTCGAGCTCAGCCCGTTTCCTTCGCTGCAAGTGCATTTCCAGTGGTTTCTGACACCGGACGAGCGTTCGCCACTCGTTGGAAGCTTCGGCCATCTTTTGGACCGTTTTGGGTCGCACCACAGTTCTCCCTCCAACGAGCTCGCTTCCCGACCTATACCTCCGGAAAACGTGTCAGGGAGCATGCCAGGAGTGTGGGTTGAAGTCCTCGGAGCACGAGACCCGAAGATCGAAAGACTTATGACCAATACGGAGCAAAGGGAAGAAACCGTCGGGGGACCGCTTTTTACCCCAGGACGAGAAAACTGAGTCCGGGGCATTCCCGCTCGCGTTTTCTTGGGACGAGCACCGGAAGTCCTCGAGCTCAGCCCGTTTCCTTCGCTGCAAGTGCATTTCCAGTGGTTTCTGACACCGGACGAGCGTTCGCCACTCGTTGGAAGCTTCGGCCATCTTTTGGACCGTTTTGGGTCGCACCACAGTTCTCCCTCCAACGAGCTCGCTTCCCGACCTATACCTCCGGAAAACGTGTCAGGGAGCATGCCAGGAGTGTGGGTTGAAGTCCTCGGAGCACGAGACCCGAAGATCGAAAGACTTATGACCAATACGGAGCAAAGGGAAGAAACCGTCGGGGGACCGCTTTTTACCCCAGGACGAGAAAACTGAGTCCGGGGCATTCCCGCTCGCGTTTTCTTGGGACGAGCACCGGAAGTCCTCGAGCTCAGCCCGTTTCCTTCGCTGCAAGTGCATTTCCAGTGGTTTCTGACACCGGACGAGCGTTCGCCACTCGTTGGAAGCTTCGGCCATCTTTTGGACCGTTTTGGGTCGCACCACAGTTCTCCCTCCAACGAGCTCGCTTCCCGACCTATACCTCCGGAAAACGTGTCAGGGAGCATGCCAGGAGTGTGGGTTGAAGTCCTCGGAGCACGAGACCCGAAGATCGAAAGACCTATGACCAATACGGAGCAAAGTGAAGAAACCGTCGGGGGACCGCTTTTTACCCCAGGACGAGAAAACTGAGTCCGGGGCATTCCCGCTCGCGTTTTCTTGGGACGAGCACCGGAAGTCCTCGAGCTCAGCCCGTTTCCTTCGCTGCAAGTGCATTTCCAGTGGTTTCTGACACCGGACGAGCGTTCGCCACTCGTTGGAAACTTCGGCCATCTTTTGGACCGTTTTGGGTCGCACCACAGTTCTCCCTCCAACGAGCTCGCTTCCCGACCTATACCTCCGGAAAACGTGTCAGGGAGCATGCCAGGAGTGTGGGTTGAAGTCCTCGGAGCACGAGACCCGAAGATCGAAAGACTTATGACCAATACGGAGCAAAGGGAAGAAACCGTCGGGGGACCGCTTTTTACCCCAGGACGAGAAAACTGAGTCCGGGGCATTCCCGCTCGCGTTTTCTTGGGACGAGCACCGGAAGTCCTCGAGCTCAGCCCGTTTCCTTCGCTGCAAGTGCATTTCCAGTGGTTTCTGACACCGGACGAGCGTTCGCCACTCGTTGGAAGCTTCGGCCATCTTTTGGACCGTTTTGGGTCGCACCACAGTTCTCCCTCCAACGAGCTCGCTTCCCGACCTATACCTCCGGAAAACGTGTCAGGGAGCATGCCAGGAGTGTGGGTTGAAGTCCTCGGAGCACGAGACCCGAAGATCGAAAGACTTATGACCAATACGGAGCAAAGGGAAGAAACCGTCGGGGGACCGCTTTTTACCCCAGGACGAGAAAACTGAGTCCGGGGCATTCCCGCTCGCGTTTTCTTGGGACGAGCACCGGAAGTCCTCGAGCTCAGCCCGTTTCCTTCGCTGCAAGTGCATTTCCAGTGGTTTCTGACACCGGACGAGCGTTCGCCACTCGTTGGAAGCTTCGGCCATCTTTTGGACCGTTTTGGGTCGCACCACAGTTCTCCCTCCAACGAGCTCGCTTCCCGACCTATACCTCCGGAAAACGTGTCAGGGAGCATGCCAGGAGTGTGGGTTGAAGTCCTCGGAGCACGAGACCCGAAGATCGAAAGACTTATGACCAATACGGAGCAAAGGGAAGAAACCGTCGGGGGACCGCTTTTTACCCCAGGA